>NW_021940910.1:488681-596143 GCF_001715985.3 Manacus vitellinus | reverse complement strand
GAGTGTCCAGGGTCGGTGTTTGGGGGTGCAAGGGGCAGACACGACTGTACCTGGGCTGGGAATCAGCAGCTGGGGGTGCTGGGGAGGAGGAAAGGAGCTGCGAGGTCCCGAGGGTCGCGTGTGGGGAAGGGGCCGTGCAGGTGTGGGAATAGCGCTGGGATGGGTCGGAAGTGTCGGAGTGGAAAAAGCGGAGAGGAGAAGCGGGAGAGTCAGAGATGGAGTGGTGTTGGGCTGTGGGACACGCAGGGAAGCGTCCCGGTCGGGAGGAGAGGCGCAGGGAGAAGGGAGTGGAAGAGGTGTGTCCCGTGATGGGGCTGCAGTGATGGACAGGCTGGACCGAGCGGGAGGATGTGACAATGAGCAAAGGGAACTTCGGGACCTCGCCAGCGCTGAAGTGGTTGTTCTTCACGCCGTTGTTAGCAAGGAGAAAGGGTGCCTTAGTTCTTAGACAAATAAGCTACCGGATGTCACGCTATGTGACATCTGGCCCGTCTGCTTACCCTGGTAATACCACGTCTCGATCCCTTCCCTGCCCTGGTCCCAGGTGGCAGTTCTGTGCCTGCGGGAAGGAGACCCTAAAGCACCGAATCTGAGGTCTATAAACTCTTTCCAACACCTGCAGCTCACAGTTGTTCAGAGCATCGTGTCCCTCTCTGTCACCGCTTCTTTCTGTTTTAAAGAAAATTCAGTTCTCCCGTTTACTTGATTGCCTGTTAAAGCACAGACACAGGGGTGTGCCTGAAGGGAAGCCAGACGAGCAGGACAAATTGATGAACAAGTTTCAGAATATAACAAGGGGAAATAAAATACTTAATAACTGCGTGTGGCAAGAAGCTCTGGCAAAAGCACGATTTAGATGAATGACTCAAGTGCAGAAATGTTACTGAGCCATTTCCCGTCTGTTTCTGAATTGGCTGGGAGGGATGAGGTGATAAGCCACAGCCAGAGTTTAAAGGAAGAAGAGCATGACTAAATGCTGTATTTGAGAACCTCTTCTAAAAATGAATAGCCCAAAGCTTGTTGTTAGTATGTCTGAGCATTCACTTAGAGGAATAAACTGGCTGATAACTTCATATCCTGTTTTCTTTGAGGGCGGTCTCACCAGTTAGCAACAGGATCATTCTTTTGTGTATCAGCTCATCAAAATCCTACCTCATTTATTGCAATTCTACTGTATTCAATTTTTAGTAACACCTTTGTTTATTTAGCCCTGAAAATTTTTAAAAATACGTTTTCTCTTTGAGTACTAGAGCTAACCAGAATACACTGAAGATGTTCAATGTAGTAAATTAAGCCTGAGATTAAATGTAGCAGTTCTGTAATTGATTAGTGCGTAGGAACAGATTTGCTGTCATCAAATAAAAATAGAATGGCTGCCTGGCCATAGTATTTGCCTGCACTTCTTTATTTTTTTCATCTGTATTTCTGAGATTTCTACTGACCTCAGATAATTGTTCTTCAGCAATATCTGCATAATATAACAGGGCAGTATAATCTGAAAAAATAACAAAACCAAAACCTCACCTATTTTTTGCTGTAGGCAAATTAGTGTTTGGGTTTCAAGATATTTTTATATTTCTTAGGAGAAAATGTGAGGGTTAGTGAATTACTGTGCTTTTTGCATACAAACATGCAGGTTTGGCTGTTAGAATAGCTGCTTAGAGTTCAAGTTTGACAAACAGCTGTACTTGCAATGTCCCAAATGGCTTTTGAGGGTTGAGGTTATTAGTGTTGAGGGTTCTTTTAAACTGAAACAGGAATAGTGGTAAATGCTGTACTAAAATAATGGCAAGTTCTGCTTTGTTTTCCTAACAAAAGCAACTTATTTGAATCAATACAAAGTTTTGGTGCAGTGAAAGGGTGGAGGTGAACTAGAGAAGTGTTCTTCCTCTGTCCTGTTTACATCTTCCCTTGCCACCTTAGCCCTTTCCTTCTCTTTGCAGGTAAATCAGATACCTTCAATTCTGTAAGGTAGATCAGGCCACTTGATCTCAAAAAGTGGTCTGTTTTCCTGATGGGATACAAATAAAGGATTTAAGGCCTGGAAATGGCCGTTTCTCAGTGTACCTGGAAGTTTGTAGTAGATGTTTTGCATAGTTTCAAGGGGGAACATTATCACTGCACTGTGATAACAAGGTCCTGTCTGTGAGCAAAAGGGAATAGGAGAGGGTAAGAAAACATTTTCTTTTAGCCCTGGAGGCTGTTTGTAGATGGTCAGGGTGGGGGAAGTATGTCTAGGTGTGTTTTCATAGTGACAAAATGCAAATAAAATCTGACTATACAGCAATAGCTTGTTCCCTGCCAGCTGCTCTGACTGCTGATATTTTTGTATGCTCTGTGTACTGGCCCCTTGCTTTAGGCCTGTGCTGGCCATCTCTAAGGGCCCAGAAGGGATTTTCTTCTCCACCATCCCTTGGTTCATAATATATTCTGGACCAGGAGTTACAGGCAAGGTGAAGTGCATATCTTTATTTTACTGATGTTCGTTTTTCAGGTGTCTAGTTAATGGATCCTGGATTTAAGTAACTGCCTAATCTGGAGTAATTCCTTTTTGTATCTTTTTTGTTCTGGTCCAGGCTCGTGGAGGCTATTGCATTGTGGGTTTGTGGTGTTGGTGGTCATTTTTTTGGCCACATCTCTAATATCTCTGTGATGTGTTTCACTCCCCAGTCTAGTCCATGATTTACTTCCAACAAATATCTTGTTTCGGGAACGTGCAGCCTTGATGCTGTTTGTCTCTATCCTCCTCACTTCCTTGGTGTTGCAGTTGTGGCTTTTGACCTTTGCCCTGAAGTTGGGTAGTGTTTGGTGTTTTCTGTGGGATGGTGGTGTGCAGGATGGAGTCTGGTTTGGGTGGTGGTCTTGGACTTGTGTGTTGCTGGAAGCTGGTTTTGTTGGTCAAGGTAGTCTTTAAGCTCCATCCCAGTCAGGAGGTGATGTTGATAAAGCCAGTGTAGTTTTTCAGAGAATGGGAGAGTTCTGCTTCAGAAATTCCTTTTCGTTGCAATTTGTCAATCAGGTGTCCCAAGGATGCATCCAAAATAGTGTTTTTTTCAGTTTATTGTAATGGAATTACAGGTACAGCCCTGACACCTTCAGCCAGCAAAGGCTTGCAAACAGATGGCTGAAGGGACCCTCTTTATTCTTGAATTGTGGCTGTATTCTGCTGGTGTTTCTAAGAATTTCCTGTAAGAATTGGGCATAATACACTGCAGTAAACTCACAATAGTGCTGCGGAGTTGTCACCCCAAGTCACCTGCCTGTTTTTTAAGCTCTGAAATAGTTCCCTGAAGCAGTTGCCTAAACTGCTTTTATCAGAACATGTTAATTCTAGTACTTGATTAGACTACCTGAGCAATGGGAAGGTCTCTTGTCACCACTTCATACTCTCAGTACAAAAGCTGCAAGCAGTGGAATCTCACAGGGTAAGGGGGGAAATCTGAAAAAATGGAAAATCTGATAGTGAGAAAGTGTAACACTAGCATGGGTCTTGGGCACGTTTAGACAAATTTAAGATTTTACACCAATTAGAGTTCAAGTGACAGGATTTAAACTTACTGGAGTCCATCAGAGAAGAGGAGAATGGGTATTAAGATTTTAATTCTTAGAAAAACAGAATAAGTACTGAAGGATTTTATTACAAGGGTAAGGATTTTTAGCAATTTTTTTTTCTCACATGCAGTATTATTTTTGAAGAGCAAGATAAAGGTGTAACCAGAAACATGGCTATTTAGTTCAAAATGAGTCTCTCATTAAAAAATCAGAGAGAAATGGATCTTTTTCTTGTACCTAGTTCCAGTTCTAAAGGTAGCCACCTGCAAGATCAAGGTATAGCCAAGCTGGTCCTGTTCCTATGTGTCATGGAAGTGTTTGCTCAGGAGGTGAAACAAAGTCCATTCTAGAGCTGTGGCCAAGGGGACAAATAAAGAGTTCCATTGCACCCAAGAAAAGCCAGGATTTTTATGATTTGCAGAAGGAGTTTGTTAAACCAGTTTCTCCAAGTGTGTGCTGTTGGTACAAAGGTTCCCCACACCCTCCTCCTCTTTCCTAATCATCTAAACTTAAAACTGAAGTGTGGTTACACCATGATTTGGGTGGCTGGAGGGCAGGATGCAGGTGCAAATTCCAAAACTACCGTCTTGAGTGGCGGTGGAGAGGATTGAATAGTGAGGGAACTGGTAGGGAAGGTTCAGGTTTGCATCTGGTGGGGAAAGATAATATGGAAAGGTAAGATACAAAGGCATAAAACATTTGCTACCTGAAGGAGAAGTCAAATGTGAAGAATTAGATAAAGGAAAACAACAGGAGTACATGGGAAACAAACATTTCACAGTGTGATTTTTGGGATTTTTCTTCTCTGCGTTATTGCTGCCAAAATTCCCTTCATTCCAGCTACATTTCTACCTTTTTTTTTTATAACCTAGTTGTCAGGAGGATCAACATAAAATTTAAGTAGACCCACTTGAAATAATATTTTTTTATGCAATGCAAGAGGGGCTTCAGATAGGCTGTTTTACCATAAAGCAAACAGATGCTGTTAAATGTGTGTCCAAGGCCTTTTAGTGTAAGAGCACTTGTTCACAGCGCTTGAGAATAGTCAGACTCCTGCAATCTGGTTTATTATTAACCCAGTCTTGGTTTCTGTACAGTTGGAATAAGTGTTTGTACTCAGCTTATAAAAATTTATGTCTTCTACTGTGCAAATATTTGCACAATTGGTATTTTTCTAACAATTTCTTAAACTTAGCTTTTGGAGGAATGTGATGCTTGGCTGCCTTCAGAAGTAGGAGCTGCTGTGGTATTTTTGGCAGAGGTTGAAGATGTATTTACTTTTCTATTTATTAATAGTATAGTGCTATAGTACATTATAAGGTCCTGTTAATTGTGTGGGCTGCTTTTACATGTAAAACTGCCATGTTTTACATGACCTTTGTTATAAGTGATGTAATGAGCCGTTATTCCTGAATGTGTTTTTAAGATCATGCTTTTGGTTTTTGCCTCCTTAAAGCACACTGAAAGCCACTGTCCTTTCATCCCCAAATTTCATGTTACTACCCTGGTGACTTCAGACAAGCGAATATATTTGGCTTCAGTTCTGCACGATAATTTATTGTCCCTTATTGTTTAAAATAAAGATTCCTATACATGTCTGTGTGTGCACTACCGGCCCCCTGCCCTTTCACCTCCACCTGAAAATGGTTAATCTCCCCATCACTTTATTTGCACAGTCTCTTATTCTCATCGAAACCAGTGACTATAAAGGTCCTTCTGGGTCACCAGATCCAGCCCCCCCTCAGTGCAAGCAGCCTGTAAAGTGATCAAGCTCCACTCCCACAGCCTTTGAAGATTGTTGAGCCTGCTGCAAGCCAAAACTGACAACACAATCCCAGCTTTTTCAGGTCAGAGAGAAACAATCTTCAAGGAAAAAAAAAGGCCCTTCAAAAGTGCCTTGTCAGTGCTTTGTCTCTGATGTGTTGTTTATTTTGTTTGTTTGTTTATTTTAATGCTGGAGTTCTAACCCAACCAGAAATGCTTATTCTAATTGTACAGCTGTGTAAGAAAGAAGATTTACTGAAATTGAGGAGCTTCAGGGGCTGTAGAAATCAGCAGCCAGCCTGCCATGGCCACATTTCCTCAGATATCAGACTGCTTAAAACCTGAGCTGTGTAAGGCACTTTGCTTGCTTTGTGGTCTGCAGGTGTTGGAGGTTGTTTCTAGTGCCCTGTGAGTGCCTTAGGAGGGACTTGAGAGACTTGTCAAATATCCAGGATTTCCGTGTTTGATCCAAAGCCATTGAAAACTTAGTTGCAACTTAGTATTTCTTACATCCTGATCTGCTGGGCTGCAAAGTTTCAGGTTTAGGTTGCTTTGAAAGGATGGGTTAAAGATCAGTTTGGAAGGGACTGGGAAAAGTAGGATCCATACTGGCCTTATAGATACCTCAAAAAATATTATCTCATTTGGTGTTGAGGTGGTAACATCTGCATTTGTGGGAGCAAAAAGTCAAGTATCTTACCTAGAAACTGAACTCTGAAAGTGTCTTAAAACGTGTAAATTAGTTTATGACATTCAGCCAGAGACTTCAGCTCTTCTACACTCTGTTGTTGGTCTGGGTAGAGCTACCAAGCTGAACTGCTGTTCTGCAGAGTGTAGAGACTTAACTTTGGAGTTACATTTTACTAAACATAAAATAGGTGAAGTCCATACTGCTGTGGTTTTGACTGTGAACGTTTCCAACTTGCAGATCTCTAGTAATTATCAGCACTTTGGATGGACGAATTGCTGCACTGGATCCAGAAAACAGGGGGAGAAAACAGTGGGATCTGGATGTGGGATCAGGTTCTCTTGTGTCATCCAGTCTCAGCAAACCAGAGGTAAGGTTTAATCTCTGTCCTGACAAAATCTTTAAAAATGGAATTGTTTCTAATAAAATGAAAGCAGCTTCCTCCTTGTTTGGTAGATGCTAAATAATGCAGCAAACTTTTAGCTACAGAACTTTATCCAGACTGTTCTGAAACTTTTTTTTTTGGAGTGCTTACATCATGTTGCCATTTCAAACTAGAGTGTGTCAGCATTTTGGCCTTGGCATTGATGTATGTGATAACTATCAAACCAGATGATGTAACTGAGTTTGGGAATTGTAGGTAATTGCTGATTGAAAACAAGTTACTTGTAATTTGAAGCAAATAAAAGGATCATCTGCTTTGTATTACTAAAGTATGTTTTGGCAAGTACTGGCTTTTTTTTTTTGTCCCTCAAGAAAAGCAAAAGTCCTTGTGACTTAATAGATGAACAAAGGATTGTTTAGAGTGTTTTAGACTAGATAAGCAGGCTGCCTGTGAAACACAATGTCTTAGCAATTAAACAGTGTTGAAGGTCACCCTCAAGTACTGAGTTATAAAGGGAGGGTTGCATCACTTCTTGCTGGTGAACTGTAGGAAGAAAATCTAGAGTTAAATTTCTTGTTTGGTGCTATTTCCACCATCAGTTTGAATACACTTGGGCTAAAAGTTAGAAGCAAGGGTTTTTTCCTTTTTTTTTTTTTGGTTGTTGGTGTTTTTGTTTGGTTGGTTTTTGTTTGTTTGAGTTTTTTGTTTGTTTTTTATTTTTTGCCTGCACTGGAGAAGTGAGATCTCTGAGTCATTCTCTCCTAGAATGAGGAGGAATAAAAGCACCAATGTAGTTTGTAGTGATGACAAAGTACACGGTCCTTCCCTGTCATGGATGGTTGGATTTGATGACCAGTCCTATATCATACTTTTGCACAATGATCATCAGAGAATGAAAGTTGAATTCAGGGTTATTCATATTGTATGAGCTTCTTGCTTGTGGTTCTTTGTTGCTGTCTATGGAGATGACCTCTGTTCTGGTGTAAAGAAGTCTAAGGAAACATTTGATATGGGGAATTTTATTAATGGATGCAGCTTTTTGAGATTTGTTCAGGTGTGGTTTTGTGACTTAGAAAAAACGCTGTAGGAAAGAAGAACTTCCCCCTAAAAATGTGTTCAAGAGCAGAATTAAAAAGAGTGTAAAAACTGTGGAGAACTGTAAAGTGGAAGGTGTCATTGATAGTGTGATCCTTCACAAATGTTTTCAATGCCAGATACTTAAAATACTGGTCTGTTACCTGTTGCTGCAAATGACCACATGAAAACAGAATCACCGGTTATAAAAAGAACATATTTGAAATCTGAGCAAATATGAACTTCATTTTTCACTGCAAATTAAGGCAGGAGCCCAGGCTTTTAAAGATTTTTGGGAATGCAAGCATTTCAGAGTATAGAAGTGTTTTTGCACGTCTAGGTTTTGTCACTTAGCTGGTCTGTCCAGAGTTCTGATGTTTTCCCAATGGGGTATGACTGTAGAAACTAAAGGTTGATGATCAAACAACAAAAATTGTATCTTGTCCATGCAATATTTAATTGTCTTTTGTGGCTACAAGTCAGTAGATCATAGGAGTCATAAAAATACACTTTTAAAGAGAGTTTGTTATGCATAGAGGAAGTTGAGCTTTCAGATAAGCTTTTCAGTTGTTTCACTTCTACAGCTGTGGCTGAAGACACTGATGGATTTTGGCAGTTAAGATGCAGAGCCTATCAGAGAACTAATTTTGGAAGTAAAACTTCATTTTGGCCTTTCAGAAGCTGTTAAGCGTTATGAATATGGGCCTTTTTAGACTTACTGTCATGTAAACAAATGCTGTTAAGGCAGAATTTAACAAGAAACAAAAGTAACAAATACTCCGAATAAACTACACTTAAATATTTAAGTGTTTAATCTGCCATTGGTATCAGCTGAAGGACTTCATGCAGTGAACCTAGAATCACTTGAGTAATTTGCATCAGTGTTGGGAAAATTCTAGTTTAGGTCAAAATACTAAACTCATTGAAGTTTCAGAGTCTGTCATCTCCCCGCTCGATGGTATTTCCTCTCTGATTTGGACATGTGGCATGTTAAGTTTTACTCTCTCAAACTAAGTATTGAGGCTTTTTCTTCCTCTTCCAACATTTTTGAGGTAACAAGGGTTTCTGTGCTAGCAACCACAAATAATTAATCATAAAACAGTATTATTATGTAAACTGTTAACCTACATCTTCTTGCAAGAAATGGCAGATGAGAAACTCTTTTATGCTTGCAGTGATAAAGGTTTGTGTTCTTTCAGAGCGAGCAAAGTGTGTGCTTCTGTGTCTTCATTGTTTTGATGAGAGTTTTTTTAACTCTTGAGTGAGGGTGCAATGAACTGTAGTTCTAGGTTGTGGGGCAAAAGCATGAATTTAATTTCCAAGTGCTTTTTAAGAATAGACATTAAGATCTTCAAACTTGCAGCGTTTAGTAGAACTGTAGTTACTTCCTTTGCCTGTAAAATGTCAACCTGGCTGTCTGGAGCTCGTGTGTTAATTAGCCAAGTGAGGTAGTGAAATTTCAAGTGTTCCAGCAGCTCTGTCAGACGCCTCAGATCTTGAAACTACTGCTTAAGACACTGCCAAGTGAGATGTTCATCATTTGTCATGTGAACAGATCAATTAAAAAGGAAAGGCTGCTGAAGAACTAATTGTGTGTCTGGGTAACTAAAATGCTAAAATTCTTTCCTTGGCTCTAAGCTCCAGCATAAACAAATCATGGTCAGGGTGCCAATGCTGAAAAGTTATGACTCTGCATTTCAGTCTTGTGCATAAGAATTAAAAAACTCTGTTTCCCTATGGGTTGAGGTAAAATGGAAAACCCTTCTCTGTATGGTTACAACTCCAAGTCTTCTTATTACTTGCATGTAAAGATTGCTTGATGAAGTTCAGAGAAAAGTCACAACTTTTCTAAAAGAGAGCTTACTTTTGATGGAAACACTTTACTCTTTAAAATTTAGGTTTGTAATTAATATATTGGGTATACTTAGAATACTTTTGGGAGAATCAGCCTGTTGAAATAATGATGCTCGATCATAGTGAAAATGGAGCACTGCCTCTTAAGCAGTGGGAATGGTCCACAGCACATCATAAGACTGTTGTCATTTGCTAATAAGGATAGTGCATTCTCTTACCTTCAAGGCTTTAACTACATTTCTTAATGGGTTTCTGTCTTTTAAAGGATCTATTAATGAGAGAAATGCAAGGTGAACTTGCCTGTATATTAAAATGACTGCCCAGCAGTGGCTGGCATGGTTGGTGGGACAGTGGGAAGCTGGAGAAGAGATGGAGTCAGGAAAAAAAACCCTCCTGTGGATTGGTTGGATGGTGGAGATACTCCTGTGTAAGAGCTAGTGGCTGGTGTTTGATGAGAAAGGGGAGAATAGCTGGATACTGGGTGGTGATGAGGCAAGAGTAACAGCTTAAAAACACTTCCAGGATGGTGACACCACTTTTCCCTGTGCTGTCAGAAGTGCTGCAGGAGCTCGAAGTTGTTTCAGTGCTCTGGGCAGAGGCTGCGCTGGGATGGACTTGATAAAAGTAACTGCCTTGGCTCGGGCTTGGGCTGTTAGAGACTAATCCCTTCGTAAGCACCTTATTTCCTTATTGGAGACATTGAGGATCATGGGACAAAATCAGTTTCAGCCTGCAAGGCTGACATTTATAGCAGTCAGAGTAAACATGCCACTGTATCCTGGAAAAATGGAATTATTGTTATGCCATGTCACCAGATCTGTCATCACCCTTATGCCTGTAAAGACTGTTATGACCTTAGAATTGCACTGTATAAATATATATCTTAATTTTTATATTGTGATAACCACTTAAAATCAAGGCATCTTTGTTGTCTTTTTTGGACATAAAAGTGGCATATTTTTGTGGAATTACATTTTTTCTCCAGAAAATGTGGAGATGCAAGGAAGTTCTATACTGAAGTCGTCTGACACCTCATTGCATTGTAGGCAAAGTGAACCCATAGATACCTTTAGCAAATTGTTCCTTTTTTGCCCTTTGGAGAAGACAAACTGATGCTGAGAGCATCGAGTTGAGAAAGGATTTTGAAGTCTCAAAAAAATCCACTAGTGCCTGGATTTAATGCACACTATGAATGTATCTTCTTTTGGGGGGGGTTTCTTTTTCCTTCCCTTTATCAGCATCATAAACCTTTCCAAATTTTCAGTGATTTGGTTCCCCAAAAGAAATACTAAATTCTGCTGTGAAGTGTCCAGTCACCTGGGATTCACTTTGAGGTACTGACTGCCTGCACTTTCCTGCACTTTGGACAAGGCAACCTCTGTAACCATTCAATCCAGAGAAGAGCCAAAATCTGCCTTGGGTTGCTTTGGGAACAGAGGAAGAAACTCAGCAATTCTCATCCTTCGACCTCTTACACTTTGGAATGGAAGAAAACGCAAAATCCACACTGAAAAGGGTCAGGGCAAGACAAGAGGTGAAAACGCCCTCTGAGGGGCTTGAATTGTGATTTCTTTTATGTGCCCTCCCAGAGGTTTGGGGAGGGTGAATAATTTAACTTTGAAAGAATTAGGAAAGTCTCACCCACCACTTAGGGCACTCCTGCAGCAGCATTTTATTAGTTTGAATAAAAATTAGTTTTTTGTTTGGTTCACAGCTTTTTACTATAGTTGTTTTTCAGTTGAGTCACTGCCTGTAAATATCATCCAAGGAAAAGCTGAGATATGTTTGTCTTGGGTATGGGTGGGGAACACTTAAGGCTGTCAGTCAGACTTGAATGTTTTCACTTAAAAGGTTATTACAGCAGCTCTTAAATGCAGTGCTGAATATTAGGAATTTATATTAATCGTGCATAAAACTATTCTGACTCTGCTGACACTCACTGGACAAACAAAAAGGAGGTTTGTCTCAAACTATGCAAACATTCTGAGAAAATGGCTTTCTCTCTGAATTCTGCTTAAAAATGAATGGCTCTGTCTAGCTTGCTGTTGTTAATTTTAACTTTTAATGTATTCGTGCAGCTTAAAATCATCTGGCCTGGGACACACCAGCAACAGAACCAATCTCTCCTTGGAAGAGTCTGTGCACTGTACAGGTTTCTCACAGGAGCAAATGCTGTGCTGTGGGGTCAGACTTTCATATACAGAGAATAGCAAGTTGGTTCTCTGAAGTGTTTGAGTGTGTGCAAGTTTTTAAAGGACAGTTTTACTCAAAAGGAAGAATAAAATTTTTTTTAAATCTATTAATGCTGCAAAATTACTTTCCAGCTGTAGTATGCTGTGACCAGGTGTAAAACTCTGAATTGCCACTCTGTTCAAGCAGGCAGAGTGTAAATCAGTGGTCTGGTTATTGCCTAATCTGGGGAAAATCTATTTCCTTGTAGGTAAGGTGGTATAATTTTTGGTTGTCTAAGAGTGTAAAAGAGCATTCTAGTGTCCTGTAGCTGGCCCTTATTTTTGTATACTACTGAGACCACTAGATGCTTTGATAGCTGAAGATATGATTCCTCTAGAGGAAGGCTGAGGCATCATCTGGTTCTCAACAGCACAGGTTTTCTATAATAGAAATGAAATTAAACTGTACTAAATGAAATACAAGACGTGGGGATTGATTACAGCAGTTCTGTTGTTGAAGGTTGGAGATGACCAGTTCAGAAATGAAAAAACTGTGTACTGAGAGATCCCGTGACAGGTTATCAGCTGCCATCTCCATTCCTCTGCAGGGCAAGGAAATATGATCAGGGCAAGGAAATATGATCTGTGTTGCCTGCGGGGAAGAGAGAGAGAGAGAGAGAGAGAGATTAGTGTCTTAAACGGTCCTGGAAAAGCTCGTAATGAATAAGAAGTGAGTGTCCAGAATTGTACTTCAAAGCAAGATAAATTCTAATTGCAATTGATGAAGAGAAGGCTTATTAGGGCTTCCAGGGGTGTGGAGCCTGTGTTTTGCAGGGAGAGAATGGATGTGACTGCTCTCTAACTACATGGATGTGTTAGGATTCCTGATGGAACAAGCGGTTCCTTTCAGTTCTGTGTGCGTGGACATGAAGAGGTGACAGGCTTGGGAAACTTCACTGTGGATTTCTGAGGACAGATTTTTGCTGCTTTCTTGGTGAAACTAAAACATATCAATTATAATTCTCCTGAAAATAAACTCCTAATGGTTTTTAGTGGACAAAAAGTCACCAACAAGAGATTGTTTTAAAGTACTCTGATAGCTGGAAGTTGTGCTACTCTAGGAAACGCAACCAGCTCTTTTAGTGGAGGTGGTAAACTTCCTGGAGGAGAGTGGGAATTGCTAATGGATGCCTGAGCTGAGTTGGTGCTAAATATGATGCAGTACCGTGTTTTTTTGTTGAGATGACAAGTAGGGCCATTGCTTAGACAAGTAGTCTTGTGTATTTATCGACACTGCACGTCTTCAGTCATCTTAGTTCAATGTCTTGTTCAATTGAAAAACCAAAAGACTTCCTGAAGCTGCAGATCGGTGGCTGCCTTGCTGACACTGGTTGTAGTTAGCACTGATAAAGCCCTGATGAAGTGCTGATGTGTGTCCTGTCACTGTGCTTCAAGGATGTTTGGGAGGGAGGACAACTTCTGTTATGAGACGTGGGCAGCTACAGAACAGGATTTTGTGGCTTGTGTGATACCAGAGCTCTCAACTCTGGTCCTCACAAGTGATGCTCTGCCTTGAACAAAACCAAGAAAGTTTATCTGAGTCACTCTGGGTTAATGTTTACAACTAACTTTCATTTCATGCTCACAGATATAGTCAAAATCATGCAAATATTGGAAAGGATGTTTGCCATCAGCACAGTCTCTATTGTTTAATTGTCTTCAACGGAAGCATGAAATGGTTTAGGTTGGGATAGACCTCTAAGATCACAGAGTCCAACCCTTAACCCAGCATTGCCAAGGCCACCACTAAACCACATCCCTAAATGCCACATCTGCATGGTTTTGAAATCCCTCCAGGGACAGTGGCTCCACCACTGCCCTGGAGCAGTCTGTTCAAATGCTTGATCACCCTTTCAGTAAAGAAAGTTTTCCTTATAGCCAATATAAATCTCTCCTGGTGCAACTTGAGGCCATTTCCTCTTGTCCTATTGCTTGTTTAGTGGGAAAAGAGTCTGACCCATCTGGCTACAACCTCCTTTCAGGTAGCTGTAGAAAGCAATAAGGTCTTCCCTGAGCCTCCTTTTTTCCCCAGTCTAAATAACCCCAGCTCCCTCAGCAGCTTGTTGCAAGTCTTGTGCTCTGGACCTTTCACCTACTGGGTCAAGATAAGGGCAGGGAGAGAGTTCATAATTTAATTGCCTACAGCACACTGCATGGTGAGCAGTTCTGGTGTTTACAGATATAAAAGTGGATCTAGTAATTTGTAGACAAATACTTGTTTCAGGTAATGGATAACTTAGTTGGGTTTCAGCTGCCCAGTACACAACAAAGTAATTTACTGTGCTCTAAAGCCTTTTTTAACTTTCAGCCTGTATCTTTATCAGTATACAGAAATGCCTGTTTCAAGGGCTAAACATTTTAGACAGTTTAGCAAATCATTCCTCCAGCAGCACAGCTGCTGACATCTCATTTCCGAATTTCTTCTGGACTTTGTGCTCCATAAGGAGGTAACTATTAATCTTTCTGTCAGACTCACTGCATGTTTTGTTCACTCTACTTTCTTTGCATCCTTGAAAGAGGAGACTGTGATTTTCTGTGTTCTGTCCTCCTCCTATCAGGCTCTCTTCCTATAGGAGTTGCTCTATGGCTTAATTTTTCAAGACACACGGACTTTGTGTCCTTATCTGAAACACCAACCTGTCCAGGCAGGGCCAGGGGAAGAAACACTCAAGGTCCAGCAGAGATCAGCTTGAATCCTGGACCCCTGGAGTGCCATGAGCTTCTGCTGTTGCCCATGCTCCATGTCTCTGAAGAGCAGCATCTTGGTCAGCTCTCAGTGGTGCTGTAGGAGTCCAGGTAGTCTGCAGGAGAGCTTTGAGGTGGGGTAGAGTTAAAACATGTTCTTAAAACATCCCAGTACTGGAACAGGGCTGTGGTGGGTTGACCCTGGGTGGACACCAGGTGCCCACCAAAGCTGCTTTGTCAATCCCCTCCTCAGCTGGACAGGGGAAGGAAAATACATCGAAAGGCTTGATAAGGACAGGGAGAGATCACTTACCAGTTTTGTCACAGCCAAAAAAGACTTGGGAAAACTAGTTTTATTACCAATCAAACCACAGTAGGATAATGAGAAATAAAACCAAATCTTCCTCCTCAAGGGAGGATTCCTCATGTTCTTCCCCTGCTCCAGCATGGGGTCCCTCCCAGCCCTGTAGTCCCCCCCCAGTACCAAAGCCTTGCCATGCAAACTCAATACAAATACCAATTTTGCCATGGTGGCTGATGAACTTCTGTGTAGGAGCTCTCTGTAGAGAGGCAAGGCTTTGAGTAATTTTCATTTTCCTCACTAATCTACTCCCTTATGTGCTGTTAGTTTCAAGGAGCTCAGTGATGGGCTCTGTAGCAGCAGCACCGGTTTGCCTCAGAAAGCACTGCTCTTAAGTTTCAGGAGACTTACAGTCTTACTAATAAAACTTACCATGAAAAAGAGGGGGATGGAATAATGTCAAAATAAAGTCTTTCTTAAAGCACTGTGCAGTTGGATTTTTTATTATTATTAAGGAGAACAGTTTTTAAAAGTCTGTTACCATGGCAGCAGAGCAGGCTGGCATCTCTGTAGTCAAAGCCCCAAGTCTTGTTTGACTATGATTAAAGTAAGAGTGGTATTTTAGTTTGCTTGTCTTCAGATGAAGGGTCTGTTTGATTGCACAGCAAACACTATTGGGTTCGTGATCTCTTTTGAAGCTGGGGTGGCCTGGTTAACACAGTGTGATTCCTCCAATTCCCTGCATGGCTCTTCAAGGGAGGACAGAGGACAGAGTAGGAGTAATTCTTTTAAGGGCAAACTCAAGCTAAACAAGATACTGTGCCCCTGATGTTGGAAAGGAGAGTATAATTCTCTACTATGCTGCTGTCATCTGTTGCTTTTTACACTGTTGGTGTAAAAGACAGTTTTGCTGGGACCCTGGTGGTTACAACTGATCAGATTTTAAGATCTGACGTGTAGAATCATGACAGAGATACCAACCCTTGTCATTTATTAGAGTTGTGGGAAGGATGTTGAAGGTGTTGCTTTGAGGACAGAGAAAAAAGGAGTTTGGAAATGAGTTCCCCAGTACTTATCCAGGCACAGGGTTACAGCAACACTTGATGTGCTCATCATACACAAAGTTCAGGGCCGTGAAAGTTGCATTTGTGACTTCTTTTCATGTATTCGTGAAAATGAAACCGAAACTACGAGTTTATGGAGTATGGGGGATGGTGGAAGGTGAAGAAGGACTGTAATAGATCTAAACTTGTCTCATAAGGATCTTAATGTAGGCAGGAGCTGGGAACCAGGTTTGGCCAGTAGACAGATGCTGTGAACTGTTGCTGGGTGAGCTGTGCACCCAGGTAAAAATCAGCCTGAGGTTTGAGACACGTCTCTTCTCACTGTTGCTGTGCAGAGCTGGTGTGTTTGTGTGCGCTCTTTCAGTCTGTCACACCCCAGCTGAGACAAAACCTTATTTCCATGGCTCCTCTGATGTGCCGCTCTGGCACAGGCTGGCTCTTACCTGTTCAGAGGAGGAAGGCCACCTGATCCTGCCTCATAAACAGCTCAATAAAATACTGATTTATCCAATGTCCAGGTGCAGCCTTTCTCACGGTCCAGGTCCTGAAACTGGTCTGGGCATGTGCTCTGCTTAACAGACACAGGAGGTGGTCAGGAACAGGTATGCACTTTGTAAACAAGTGTAGTGCTGAGATCAGAAATAATGCCACTCACGAGGAAAGACTTTTCTAGACAAACAACCACCTGCTTGTTGGTATTTCCTGCTTCAGCTTCCTTGTTGCCCTTGAACACGACTGGGAAGGTTGTTTCACTGATGTAAATCAGGGACTCCCCTTTGCAGTCAATTTTCTTCTTCCTTGGCTGGTTAAACAGCATTGTATACTCTGAAGAATACTTTGCTCTTTTACCAGTGCTTTACGCAGTGCAATAGCTTAACTCAACAGCCTTTGTTTTTCAAAAGAGTGTACTAATGTTCTCTTTGTTCTCTTCTTATGGAAGCGGGGCTGTTGTGGGCCTTGCAGAAGTTTGAAGACTCTAGCTGGTCACCCCAGTGTGCTGCTGTTTCATTTCCTTTGCCTGTTAGTAGTACTAAAATGTCACCCTTGTAGTGTCCTGTGCTTCAGGATTTCTCCAGGTATCTGGAGGAAAAACAGGTGAATCAGCATCCTGAAATCTAAGGTGAAGAGGAGGAATAACCTCTTCTACTGAAAGGAAGTCATAAACCGGTGGATCTGTGCAGATAAGATCTTGCATGCTAAGCAAGAAAGAACAGACAATAAATCAGTTCCTGACCAGCCCAAACTAGGGACATCTCAAAAAATGTGTGTGTGTGTGTGTGTGTGTGTGTATATGTGTGTGTGTGTATATATCTCTAACCTGAAAAATTTGTAAACATTTACAGTAGGAATACCTGCATTACTGTCTGTCTGTGGGGTTTGGTTTTTTTATTTGTTTGTTTTTTAATGTGGAACATGCAAGATGGCTTTCTCCTTCCCAGATTTGTTTGTGCAGACTCTTGTTTCTACCCTTTGGAATGAAGCTGCCGTATGTGACTTTTAATATGTTGCCTAGATTAATTTTAAGGAGGCTTAAAAGACACAGTTCTCAGTGAGAAGTAGCTTTCTTAAGAGCATGCTTGATCTTGGCTTTGATCCTGCTCGTTACAGTGATCCTATTGTAGGGATAAACGTAGAGGGGAAAAAAATTGGCGCCCTTATAATTTAAGATCATATAGGTTAGTCTTAGTTAATTAGCAATTGGAATGAAGCTCTCACAGTTTATAGTAACAGCGAGGTTTGAAAAACTACAAGCTAAAGGGTGAGAAAAACATAAAGGCATAAAATAAAGCTTCCTATTCTAAAGAAGATATTTTACTTGTGCTTAGTTGTTTCCTTGAAGTTATTAGACAGTCCAGCCCATCTGTAAACAATATTATTGACTGTTTTGGCACCAGACTTGGCTCAGATGTGTCTGCACGTGAGCAGGCTTGATTTTTGCTTCAGATGATAAAGAGTGTTGGGAATGGGGTAGAATGTCACGCTTGCTGTTAAGCTGCTCCTGGAAGCTTTAGTACTTCAGCTCGTTTTGATCTCTGTTTACACTTTTTTTTTTCCCTTTCTCTCTCTGTTTCCCTTTCCCCCGCCGCTATAAATCATCAGCTCCCCGCGCCCATCAACCTGCCGCGGCACCTGGCGCACGGTGCCCTCCTTTCCAGTAAAGAGTCTAGACAGCAAATTCCCTGGTAGCGAATGCCATTTCGGATCGTTATTGCCTTTTCGCTTTTTTTTTTGTGAGGGCTTTTTAGAAACTGCATTACCTCACCCGTCGGCCTGGAGATTGCGCAGCCCGCGCCGCTGATAGGGCTGCAGAGCCCCGCGCAGAGCCAATGGAGAACTTGGGCTTCAAACTCTTTAATGAGCGAAAAGAGCAGCGTCTCATTTAGGGCTCGATAGTTAATGTGGGGGGGGTTTTTTGTTGTTTTTTTTTTTTTTAAGTGTTACTTCTGAAAGACAAGCCACTTAACAATTATGTGCCATATTGCTGACCGGTGAAGCTGAACAAATAGCTATTTACATTGACAGATCAGAGGAATGTGTAAGTGCATCGTGGTAACCTACATTTTCTGTGCCAAGAGATTTGCAGCTGACTGCCTGGGTGACTCACTCCTTGGATTAGGAGATGAGGTAATGCTTTTGAGATACAGGGTGATGTCATTCCTTTACCTGAGCTGCATGCCGATGGTAGTTGCTAATACTTTCAAGGAAAGTCCCTTTGCTGCTTCTGATCTACTAGAGAATGAGCTGCATAATTTGGATAGGAGTTGATGTTTTTATTAATGTCCTTCCAAAGCCTCTGGCTGAACTGCTCTTTTGAAAACCAGATGTCGCCACAAGTGGCCGCAAATGGCCACAAATGGCTTTTGTTACGTGTGTGTATGGGCACCTGCAAGTGGCACATTTGCATACCTGCCCCTTTCTTCAAATAAAGCTATTTTAGTAAAAGAAGACCTTTGCGGTAATCAGGTGCAGTCCCTGGTCAGCGCTGTGTAATGTAATCCCTTTTACAGATAGAGTAATCTTAAAAGAAGGTGATTTTTTTCCCCTCTTCTGTTTCTGTAGTGAAATACCACGTTTGTAATAGTAACCCAAATGTCTGGCTTGCACTTACTCATGGTCAGTTTAACCCCATCTGCTCCTGCCCTGGCTTTGTCCTTCACTGCCACAGCTCTTCCTGCTGCCTGTGCTCCCTTTCCTGATGTGTTCACCCATAGCAGTTGTGTCTTTTCTCAGCCTTTCCTTCCCAATGTCACGCGGGACGTGCTGCTCCCACAGATGCCCTCAAGGCTGGGAGCACGGGCAGGTGATCACAGAGCTGACCACACGGCGTCATCTGTTCTCCACAGCCTATGGGAACCTAGGCTGTGATGGATGAGTGACCCACTGCCAGGGAAGTTCTGAAGGCGTGACTTGGTTTGATCCATATCTTGGGAGTATTACAAGTGTGTGTTACTGAGTGATCTTGATGCGTGCTGGGGATTTGGGTGTGTGATTCCTAGAAATGGCCAACCTTTCTGTGTTGTTTGCTAGTGGAAAATTTCATACTCAGGACCCTGGAGCAAGAGCTTTGGGACAAGGGAAACGCTTAAGGTGACATGTGTCACACTGTCCCCAGAGCTCACAGTTGCCCACCAAGAGCCTTCCTTGCTCGGCAGCAATTGCTGGGCAGTTTACACTGCTGCCTCCTCTCTTCACAAACTGATGGGGTGGTCTGCAGCCCTTGGAGCAGGATATCTCATTTTGCTGGAGGTGAACATGAGCCTCCAAGCTGCTGGCAGGTATATTGATCATGTGCAGGGAGAAACCTTACAGAGGATTTATTAATGCAAGGTGACAGCTGCACAGGCTAAGCGTTGTCACCAGAATTATTACGCATTTTTGAAAGAATATATTACAAAAACATTTTGTGATATTACTCTTCTGTGATGCGTGTTTTAACAAGGTACTCCACCATGGTTGCAGCTGCAACTTTGGCACTGGCATCTTTTGTTTTTAAAAAGGTGTCTTCCAAAATCTGCGTGCCTTTGTTCCTCAGGATCACAAGGCAGCTCCTGGATAATAATGCTTATGTAAACCTTATTTGTTTGCTTTTTTCCCCCCCGCTGATCAGGTGATTTTTACAAATGACCCCTCCCTGCCCCCAGGAATGTTACCTTTTTTGTTGATTTATTTCTGTGTATATATAGAGCCTCATGTGTTTATTTTTCCTCCCAGATGGTAGGCCTTAATGCAACATTTATTGTGTATCACACATATCTCATTCAATGTCTCTTCCAGGATATTTGGCCTTTTTTACCATAAGGTAAATATCTGGGAAGGAAAGAACACACCTCATTTTGCTTTGTAAAGAGCTTCACAACTCCTCTCAGGGATTTGTTTTTATCTTCTCTTCAGTTACACATTGTGCTCCTGAGAGGAGTTTATATTTTAATTGTCAGTCATCATGAGGCTTTTCAAAGCCAGAAAGTATGGGTGTTGAATCCTTTGGGGATCTTAAAAGTCACCAGCATTGTCGGGTAGCTCACCTGAATTTTCTTTGTGAATGAAGTGTGTCTAACAACGTAAGGGGAGAGAGATATTAGTCATGACATGCACACGTTTACAACATCTGCCGTTCCCTGCCTGTTTAGGTGAATCCCAACTTTGCTTAATGCCATTTGCTCATCTGTGACCCAGTTAGAGGAATAAAAAGTCTCGTGTTAGAGAGAATATGAATCATGTAGATGTGGTTTCGGATCCTCACAGTGGTTCCAGAAATAATAACCAGAAACCTTCTGCATCTTTTGTATCACTTCGTAATACACGTGTGTGCCTCAGAGTCTGAGCAGGAATATTTTGTTTGAAATGATAAATATATGTGTACTAGAAGTAGCCTTTAAATCCTAATGCTTAAAGTATCTGAATTTAATGTAATAATGTTGTAGGATACTGCCCAGCTGGACAGAGGTTCTGGAAAAGCATTGAAATATTCCATGTTAATCCATATCCTCAATAGCTAAGATTATGTGGATAACAGTTTCTCACTGCTCTTGATGGGCACAGCCAGTGTGGCTCCACAGTATTAGTTACGGTCCATCATGCTGATAATGAGTTTCTTAATAAGTCCCTTAGTACTCACTGACAATGACTCATACTTCCGAACTAGGATCTCCTTGAAAATCTCACTGTAATGGATGAAACGTTGTATCCCTGTGAAGATTTTTTAATTTTTTTTTTTTTTAACTTGTATGTTTAGGAAAAAGCCAGGCAGGTTTTAAAGGAACAGTGTGCTTAAACATAAATTCTGAGTGGTCGGATTTAACTGTCTGGAAAGGCAAAGGGGAAATGTGAGCTCTGATTTCAGTGATAATTGCTCTTCCTGACTAACAGAATGTTAGATATTCTGGAGTAGTCATTAATTGTAAAAACAGCCTCGGTTTTTCTTTTAAAATGCCACTGTCTTGAAACTATCACAAATAATTGCAAAACTTTGCACTTTCACCAGTGATTGTCTCTTGGAGAATGCTTCTACCCACATCATATTTTCTGCAGTTTAGATGAACACTGACCTGTCAACTGGTTGAGCTTTAAAATGTTTTGAAGAAGTGTCACACACTGAACTGTTTTTCAAATAAGAATAGTGAAATATGGATTTGATATGAAGGCCTGAAAGTTTTCTGTCTTCAGTGTGACTTTGAAAAATAAGACTCTGGGATACGAAACCATAAAACAGGACACTGGAATATAATGAACTGGACTTGCTTCTACAGCATTTCTGTTTCCATTTGTGGTCTGTGTATTTTGATAAAATTGTGGTTAAATCATAGCTAACCTTCAGTTCAATTATTTTAGGTATTTGGAAATAAGATGATAATCCCCTCCTTGGATGGGGACCTCTTCCAGTGGGATCGGGATCGAGAGAGCATGGAAGCAGTTCCTTTCACAGTAGAATCTCTTTTGGAGTCATCCTACAAATTTGGCGAGGATGTGGTCCTGGTTGGGGGAAAGTCTTTGACGACCTATGGGCTGAGCTCCTACTCAGGGAAGGTAAGAGCCTGAAAAGTTGTCTTGTGTGTTTTGAGCACTGTCCTGCAAACTCTTGTAACTCTTGAGATTTAAACTGTGGTACAGCTCAAGTGTATAACTTCAGGGCAAAAAGGGCAGAGCCTGAGCTTCTTGGGCAACAGCTGCAGTGGGCTGGAGTAGGTGGCATGGCTGAGCCCCTCACTGCCGTCTCCTCCTGCCTGGGAGCTCCTGCTGCATCCCCTGTGCTGGCTCTAAGCCTTGTCTCACCCTTTGCTCAGCTGATTCGACTTGCAAACGCAGCAGAGCACTGCCCAGTTTTTATTGGATTAGTTCTATGCTGGGTGAGCTGTAGGAAGGAGTCGGGGAGTGCCAGAGCCAGGACAAGGGGAGGGACGCTGGGGTTTGTGACCAGAGGCGAGGATAAGAGGATGACCCCTTTCTGCCAGGCTGGAAGAGGAGTTCAGCTTTATCACCTGGCTCTACTTGAAGTAGACTTTGCTGTCCAACTTACTGCATATCAGTTAAGGCTTTAGGTGACACTTTTTTCATAACTAATTTCAGATTTTCCCAAACTAATGAGAAGAGAAAAACATTAGACATATTCAAAAGTTTAAGACTTGTAGTGGTTGTCAGTGTGTTTACTATCTCTCAGAAGAAGCTCTTCTTACATTGTAGAGTCCTATGTAATAGTTAAAAACTAGTTGCTATCTGTCTAGTACAGAAGGTGTTTTTCTTCTGAAACTCGCTGGTTCAAAATTGTGTGTCCTGAAAGAGCACAGATGGAAAAAAGGCTAGAAAAGGCCCAGGAATTAATTGCATTATTCAGGGTCCTAGAACTGACATACCCATCCCCCTCTTTAATGTCAGATGTTGTTAAAGTGCTCGTAGATGCTTTGTGTAGTGAAGAACAGACATTTGGTAAATCGGAAACATTGTTACATTTTGAAACAAGTAAAAAAATAGATTCAGTTAAAAAAATTTAAACTTCACAGTGTTTGTTTTAAGCAAAATCAGGGTGGGTTTGTTTTTTTCATTTTCACCATACATTTTAATGTAGAACACTTCTGTGGTGTGGTATAGAGTCATCACTAGTGCTAAAGAGCATAGACCCAAAACAAGAGTTCATGCATTCCTTTTGATTTCCTCACCGGGCTCTGTGCACCAACAGACTGCTTCTCCCCCAGTGCTCAGGAAGTGGAGGTTTTAATTTCTGTTTTTGTTCCTTCTTTACACTCACAGTAACAGTGGTGTCTCATAGGAGAAATAGTGCCTGACTCTTCCTTCTTAAGAGTTCAGGCAGTCTCTTGTCTTTGGCAGTTTGGTGTCAATCCAAACTTCCTAAGTGTGTTCAACTCTCTTTTCAAAATACAGTTGCTCATATAATGCAAATTCTGTTTGAGATGTGGACTGTTGCAAAGTCTGTGTGACTGTGAGAGTTCAATAAGGTTTTCTTTTTCCTAAATAGCTGACAAGGCAAAGGGGGAAGGCTCTGTGGTATTTTATATAAATCAGTAGTACTTCATTTGAAGCTGATAGAGTTATGCTGAGACAAATACGACATGAAAGCAGAATTATGCTGTGGGTCTTGTAGGAATGCTCTTTTGATGTCCATAAAAATAGTGGGAAAAGAGAAAGCTAAGATTTCTTTCTGTTAGAAGTAGAAATACATGCAAAATATACTCAAATGGTAGTCAAAATACCACAAGCCGTAAACTTTCTAGGATCCTTCGAATATCCTAGTTCTGAAAAGCCCTTATCTCTTAAACCAGGCTTTTCAACATCCCCCAAGTCGAGCATCTAAAGTCACTGTGCTTGAAATTGCCCGGCAGCCAAAAATGTGTTGTGAGGATTGTTAGCTTTGAGTGTCGCTGTTGGTTACGCTTGTTTTGAAGTTGCACAGGGGAGTCTCCTGCCTTGTCCCTCAGGTGAAGTACATCTGCTCGGCTGTGGGGTGTCGCCGGTGGGACGACGATGAGACGGAGCAGGAGGAGACGCTCCTGTTACACCGAACCCAGAAAACAGTCCGTGCTGTTGGACCCCGCAGCGGCAATGAAAAGTGAGTTCAGAGACAGTCCCACAGACACAGTTCTTGATACGTAATGTTTTAAGGATTTGACCTTCTTTTTGCTCTCATCAGTTTAGGAATTGCACAGGGAGTTTAGATTGTTAACCAGAGGAATGCGCCGGGCTGTTGGCAAGGATCGAACCCTTTTGCTCTTCAGTGCTTTTGAAAATGTCTTGGGCTTCAGTTTTAGGGTCAAACAGAAAAGATGAGAGTCAAATGACAATTACTTCCCTTGTCCTTGCATACCTCAGTTTATCCCTGTTCTGCTGCACAAGGCAAATGTCACTAATTTTAGTTCTAACTGTTGCTTTTTGTATAAGAAGGGGCGGTTTAAAAGTCTTCTTACAACCTACTGATTCATGGTTAAGTTCTTCACCTGCTCATGGTAGCTATCTCTGGTGGGTTTTTTATACTTGATGTCTTTAGCTTTCATTTTAAGTTGATATTTTAAATCATTCTTATAGCTTTCATTTTAAGTTGATATTTTAAATCATTCTTAGATCTGTGTTATTCATTTCATAATGTAGGTGGTCTGTTTTTTACAAGTTGTAGAAACTGGTTCAGTCTGTGGTTTTCCTAATACGGTCACATTTAAGTTTTAATACGTTAAGGTTTTTATAAAGATGCAGACATATATTCTGCTAAAAAAGCCCACCAAACCCCATTTGATAAAATACAGATTTAGAAGGCTGGTTACTGTATGTAGATACAGTAACTCCCCAGCAATTTAGTGGATAGTTCATCATTCCCTGTTCCCCTGCTCCCTCTTCTGTTTGCAGCAGGATGTGACAGGTTGTGCGTCTGTAGTGTATCAGGGATCACCTAATGGGAACTCCAATAGATTAGAGTTCAGATCAGATGTCTGAGAAGATAAATCTGGAGTTCTGTTATTCTTGGAGACTAAAATTAGCAGGGAGAAGTGTGTCAAAAACCATAGTATTGCATCCTGTGCACCAGAATTCTCCTGTCTTTGTGGTTAGAAACAGAGGTGCCTTTCCTGGTGACATGGAATGAATGGGATAGGTCTGGGGTTTTAATTCAGTGAAAGAAACATGTATGTAAAATATGCCAAACGTTTACCATAAGGGTGTAAATTCTTTAAGGAGACAGTTAGGCTCCTGGTGGTTGCCAGACTGATAAGAAATTCTGGATATCCAAACATACTGTTGAAGAATATTTACCCCTTTGTGCAGTTCAAGACACAAACTTGGCATCCTTTCCCATCTGTATCTTTGTTGGTTTACAAGAATTGAAGAGCTTTTTGCTATGCAGTAAAACTGTGTTCTTTATACAGTTCATT
Organism: Manacus vitellinus; assembly: GCF_001715985.3. NCBI lineage: Eukaryota > Metazoa > Chordata > Aves > Passeriformes > Pipridae > Manacus > Manacus vitellinus. The sequence continues at coordinate 571,177 of NW_021940910.1, read as the reverse complement.
ATGTAGTTGTCTTTTCCGAGTGTTAACCGATGGGACACGAGTGGTCCTGGTTTCATGAAGTATCTGCCAAGGGATCTGTGTCAGGTAGTATGTTGGATTAAAACAAACAAAAAAAGCGTTGTCCCTTCCTCAGTTTGAAAAATCTTACATTTCCAATCAAATCCACTCAATTAGTGAAGAGAAATATGTCTTGTGTAGGATGCTGCTTCATAAAAGCTTTGTACTTGTTGCTTCCATCAGCTCCACAATGTTTTCCTACTAAGCAGACCCAGCTGTACTATTTGATGATTTTAATTGCCCTCTCCTTATACTAAGCCTTCAATGGCATTGGCCCTACTTCACCAGCTGTTTTCTCAGCTCACCCATCATGTTAGGCAAGATTTCTCAGTTTGTTTGGTTTATGCTTTGGATTAGCACTTCCCTCCTGGTACAGTTCTGTTCATCTGACAGTCTGAGAGTCTACTGTGAAAATATGGGCCAAATATAGATAATTCAGTTTAGGAATCTTCTGGACAGAGGATTTGGGACTTCCTCGGAATATACAAGTTGCTTCTACGAAGTTTTTCTCTTTTTCTTTAAGGTGGAATTTCAGCGTTGGTCACTTTGAGCTGCGCTATGTCCCAGATATTGAAAGCAGAGCAGGATACATTGAGAGCAATTTTAAATCAACTATGAACAAAGAAGAAACAAAAATCATTTCGGATGTGGAGGAGCAGGAAGCTATGATGAAAGACACAGTGATAAAGGTCTCGGTGGCTGACTGGAAAGTGATGGCTTTTAACAAACGAGGAGGACATCTGGAATGGGAATACCAGGTAGGGGAAAAGACAGACTATTAAATATCACAGAAGTAGAAGTTTTGAAGATGTCTTTCATCTTGAGTTTCAGGCACTGTCTTTGTAAAAGAGCACACATCTGCTTGTAATTTTTTAACTAAAGTTCTGACTTTGAGCTGCTGCATCTGTTACAAAAATTAAAACAAGGAATTTAGGCACATTGTTTAGCATTATTCTTATGTAATAGCTCGTTAATACAACATTAATTTTCCAATTACCTCTCTCCTTCAGTTTTGCACTCCAATTGCTTCTGCATGGCTGCTTAAGGATGGCAAAGTAATTCCAATCAGTCTGTTTGATGACACAAGTTACACTGCAAATAATGAGGTACTGGAAGATGAAGAAGATCTTGTGGAAGCTGCCAGAGGGGCCACAGAATCCAGTGTCTATTTGGGTGAGACACCAATTGCAGCATTATCTGTAGTAAATGTTATTCATTTCCCTGTTGAGGTTGTAGTAGAGATCTTTTTGTACTGGTAGATTTCAAAACTTTCCTGTTAGTGGTTAGAATAACAGATAAAGAATAACACTAAGAAAAAGCCAGATAGTTCCAGCCTCCCTGGTAGTGGCTGTTGAGGAATAATCTCTACAGCATTAACAAGGGTAGGAAGTTTGAGAGGGGTTTTAAAAACCCAAGCTGCTTTATAGCTCTTAAAAATTTCTGGCATTTTCCTGTAGCACCAGCTCTCCAGCAGTGAAAATGAGGTGTCCTGACCTCTTGATTTTCTAGAACAGGGGAAACATATTACTTGAATTCATCTAGCCTAGCAATCAGAGTCAGTATCTCTGGTTCTCAGAATATAAAGAAATATTTTCAGAAATGGTTTTAACCACATTTTACTGGGCAATTTTATTATGAGGGCGAAGAGAACTAAATCTAAAGACTAATATGCTCTCTGATTTATTACTTAGGTATGTTCAGGGGCCAGTTGTATCTTCAGTCATCAGTCAGACTTTCTGAGAAATTCCCAACCAACCCAAAGGCTCTGGAATCCAAGAACGATAATGCAATTATTTCTCTTCCCAAAATCAAGTGGAAACCTTTAATCCGTAAGTAGCAATTCAGAGTTTCATTTATTGTCTTAGCCCGGAAAAAAAACAGGACATCTTTCTGATTTCCAGTATGTTCCAAACTAGTCTGATATTTCCAGCTGTAAAGCAGTTCAGGAACTATTTCTGTGCTTTATTAAGTGTTTATTTTTTTCTAATTAAATGTTTAATGTCTGCTTTCTTTTACTATGGATTTGACAGGGTCTTTTTTAACAACGAAGTGTTGGGTCTTCTAAATTGAATTTTTCAACAAAAAGAGAAAGAAACTTTTCACAGTGATGTGAATATGAGTGAATTGACTTGTCCAAAACTACTCTTTTAGCAAGGGGGAAGGTGTTAAATAACTGTAACCTTAAAATGTCCTTATTAATGTTTCCTTGCATGAAATTTGCTTCTCGTGGTCTGGTCCAAGAGGGATTTTCTAAGATTATGCAGTTGGAGTTCTCATTAAATTAATATGAGAACAGAATTTTTAGAACAGTTCAGCTCAGAAAACTGTGTCTTTTCTTCTTAGATTCTCCTTCCAGGACTCCAGTGTTGGTGGGCTCCGATGAGTTTGATAAGTGCCTCAGCAATGACAAGTATTCTCATGAGGAGTACAGTAATGGAGCACTGTCAGTTCTGCAGTATCCTTATGGTAGGTGAAGTTCCAAATTTTAAGTGTTTCAAATAGCCAGGTTTACCCATTTATTGTCTGTGAAATTTGACAAATGACCAGTTGATTTTTTTTTAACATTTAATGAACTAGGAAATCATTGTCCAAATTAGGATTTCCAGGTTGGGGTGTAGGTACAGCGAGTGCCACGCAGAGCACTTCAGAGTGCCTGGAATTGCTACTGCAGAGCTGTTCTGTGTGCTGCCATTGCCACTGATAGTTGGTCCGAGTGGAGAAAGCTGGAGAATTATGTTATTTAGAATTTGCTAACAGTGCTACCACCACAGCCTGGTGGTGGAAAGTTTTCCATATGAAAGATATTCTGGCTTAAAGCTATCGGTGGTCAGGCCTCCTGAAGAGGCGAACTTTGATGGGTGACCTAGTTGCTGTCCACCACCTTGATTTACTGAATTTGCTCATGTGCCGTTTAAAATCATGGGGCGTGCAAACAAAAATACCCTATGTCTGTGTAGGAAACCTTATTAATGAGAAGCCAAAGCTGTTTTTTAGTTACCTGCAAGTAAATCTTGTCTCTGTGTGTCTTTCATACACAGATAATGGTTATTACTTACCCTACTACAAGAGAGAGAGAAACAAACGTAGCAACCAGATCACTGTTCGATTTTTTGATGATACAAATTACAAGAACATTCGCAAAAAAGATCCTGTTCTCCTGCTCCACTGGTGGAAGGAAATTGTTGGCACCATCATATTTTGCATCGTGGCCACAACTTTTATCGTACGCAAACTTTTCCATCCCCATCCGTACAGCAGAGTAAGTGGGTTTTTTCCCTGAATTCTAAGAGGTTATTATTTTAGCTGCTTCTTTCAGTTTTGAGTCTGCAGTGAGTAATATTAATAAGTTAATAACTAATGAGATTAAAAAAATCAAAAGCCTAAATTTACTGTTTAATCTGTCTGTGAAGGCTGCCAGCTGCCACAATTTGCTTAATGGCTTCAGCAGGTAGATTAGACTGCTTCAGCATCTTGGGAGATACTTATTTAATGCTGTATCTGGGGTACAAACTAGTTTCAGGTACTTAAGAAGTTGATTTTGTTTGTTTGTTTGTTTTGTTCTTGTTTTGGAAACCGTGGTTAGCTGCGGAAGGAATCTGAAACACAGTGTCAGACTGATTGCAAATATGAGCCCACTTGTGGAGATGTTAAAGACAACAGCTGGAGTGATGTCAAGAACTCTGGATACGTGTCAAGGTGAGCTCTGTCCAACACAACATGAACAGGGTGTTGTCACTGTCACAACTAATGCTGTCTTGAGATAGAGGAGTAGGTGTTCACTTGTTCTTACCTAAGTACTCCTAGTCCTCTGACTTTGTAGGATGATCAGCAACCGACACAAAGAACTCTGTGACCCCATTACTGACAGGACACTGCAGTTATGATGAGTCTAAGCAATTCCAGAGAGTCAACAGATTACATGTCATCAGGAAGGTTGCTGTCATATTTCTTGCTGATATGCAAGATGGGAGATTGATTGATTCTTGAAGGTCTTTATCAGTGTTTACTCCCTCTGTTTCTGTGTTTATGGTTTAAGGCAGAGAAAGGCAATTGCAGGTGGAAACAGGTGACGTTTTATATACTCTGCACAATAAGCAGTCTATACTTGAAAGAAAACCTTTGTTGCTGTTACAAAGGAGTTGGTTAAGATAGAATGCTTCATAGGGGCATGTCAGGATGCTTACTCTGGAGCAAATGTGACCATTTCCTGTACATTTGCATGGAAAGCAAGAACTGGAGTATTTAAAGCGAGCTAAAATAAGAAAAGTTTAAGGACAGTGATGTTTTAGAAAGGATATTTAGAAGGACTAGTTGCAGAAATAGTTATTTGGGGTAGGGCTAAAGGCAAGTCATGATTCAGAAAATACTTAGCTGTCACCACCTGGTTTGCTGTAGAAACTTAGGTTACATCCTTGTGGTCCATGATCCAGTAAGTGTGCAACCTGATATTCTGAAAAACCTCTTCAGGTGGTCTAGTGCATGCAGAATGGATCCTGCTGGGTTGGGATGGACACTGAATAAGGGCACAATCAGCAACTGCCCAGTTCATAAATAGAGAACCATCTGACAGCTTCAGTGGGTGAGCAGGGAAAAACAAAAAATGCTTCAAGTCATTCACCATGTTTTGCCCTTACAGAACTACTTCAGTCGAAGTCATAAATTACTTTATTTTTCTATCTATACTAATGCATTTTTCTCCTCTACCTCCCTCTATTCTTCTGTCCCCTCCTCACACTCTGCTGCTCACAGATATCTGACAGATTTTGAACCAATTCAGTGTCTGGGTCGTGGAGGTTTTGGAGTGGTTTTTGAAGCCAGAAATAAAGTGGATGACTGCAACTATGCTATCAAAAGGATCCGTTTGCCCAACAGGTAATGAATGGGTTTGTTGAGACACAGAAGTAATGAATGAATGGTGGAATCCTGTCCTACCCTGAACCATCTGCTCCTGAGCTGAATTCCCAGATATTTCATTGGCATGAATGACACACTTTTTAATGGGGGGGCTGACTTAGTTTTGGCATCAAGAATTTGGCATATGTAATCCCAGCAGAGGGGTGACCTGCCTGGCTAAAATACTTGGATAGCAGGACCCTTGTGACGATGCTGCAGCTCCATGGGAACTCCTGTGATTTCCTTGATGAACAGAGCCTTTGCTAACAGGACCAGTTATTGTAGCACACTGTTAATTTGCTTCTCTCCTTCCTCTCCTTACCTTTCCTACTCCACCTTCCCTTTCTTTTCTCTCTCCCTCACCAGCTTTTCTGCCTCCATTTGTCCATTTTTTTCATTTCTGGTCCCACAACCCCTACCTTTTCTCTCAGTCATAGGTGGTCAAGCCATGCTGCTGAATTACCCTACCCAGAGCTTGCAGCACTTCCTTTTAGTGGGAGATGGGAGACACTGCTTCTGGAAATCTCAAGTTAGAACAGCAAGAGGGAGGGGGTAAAGCTATGAAATCTAGAATTACTATTTTTTTTGAATGTGTTAAATAATTGTGACTATTTAAGATAAAAGGTTTTGTTCAGAAATTTCAGGTAGCCTGAATTCTTAGTTTCCAAGCATATTCAAACCCATTAAATAAAACCGTCAGACTTCATTTGATTCAGCTAGACTTATGAAGAGAGATAAATTACTTCAGTGAGACAGAAGGCTACCTGCTTTCCTGTCCACAGGACAGAGATAGTCCTTATGCAGTCTCCTTACATTATTCCAATTAAAAACAAATCCTAAGGTATTGCTGTCCATCTTTTGTGTCAGTGTCTTCTATATCCCTGTAGAATATTACTGTCTAGTGATTTTTTTTTTACCTTTTCTTCTCAGTTTTGCTGCCTGTGATTATGTGAAAAGGGATGACTAAATATTTAGCCACTGTGAGCACATACTGCTCCTCCACACTCTAACCTAAAGGAGTTACTCTGGGGAATTTAAAACATACTTTTCTTTTGATGTGAAAAGCAATACTACTGGCCTGGTTTGTGCTGGGGCAGCTTTTATTAAATCCTTTGCAGAAATTTATGTGCTGTGCTGTTGCTTTTTGTGACCATGTCTCTCATTGTTGCCCTCATCCCAAATCGCAGGGAGCTGGCTCGGGAAAAGGTGATGAGGGAAGTCAAGGCATTGGCTAAACTCGAACATCCAGGGATTGTCCGGTATTTCAACGCGTGGCTAGAAGCTCCACCTGAGAGATGGCAGGAAAAGATGGATGAACAGTGGTTAAAAGATGAAAGGTAACTCATAGGGGTTTCTCTCTAACACTTAAATTTGAGATTGTGCATCAGCAGAACTGGAGAAGTGGTAGAGGATCCAGGAGAATTGAGAGACTGTGTAGGAAAGAGTTATTAACTTGGCCTGTTAGTTGAACAAGGTACAAATATATTACCCTTCTGCATAGAGTCTCTCTATTTTTTGATCCTCTGTTGTGTCAGGGTCCTTCTTTCAGCTTAGGAAACATCATGTAGTTCTTAATTTAACTTGTGTAATTGAATCTTTGGGTGACTGGATTTCTGTTACTTTCCTCCTCTTTGCTATCTTGGTTTAGATGGATCTGATTCAGTACTCCAAGGCTTCAGTGAATTTATTTTAGCAGAAATATGCGAGGGATAATCAGAGTGACGATTTGTGAAGCTCGGTAGAAGTAGGTTAAAAATGGTAAATTAGATACAGGAGTTTAGAGAGTGTAAAGAGAAAGGAAAAAGTGGGTGTGTGTTGGCATTTAAAGAATGAGGCCTAGTGCAAGACTATTGAGTGGTCTCATAATAACATCTTAACATGCCTCACAATTTTTAGAATACAGCAACCTTTATATTTCAGGCATCAAATTAACATTTCACAGCTGTAATTCCTCCAAGGCACTTTAAATAGTCATTGCAGTGCGTGTTCCTAAGGACTGAATTTTTTTCAAGCTGAAGATAAGCCTGATTGCACACTGGGAGTCCAGGCAGCAGAGATTGCTAAATTTTCCTTTATCAACACTTTTGTCTCAATGAGAAAACATTATCCTTGCTAAGGCAAACGGATGCTAAATCCTGGTTGTTAGTGATTCCCACACTTGGGTAGTCCTTCACCGTTACGGTATGACATGGGTCTCAGAGGTAGCAGTTGTTAAAATCTTCTGAAAATGCATTTCTAGTGGAATGAGTGGAATGATGGAACCTGCTACAATTTCTGTAGTACTGATCTCTCAATTTTGCTTTCCAGCACTGACTGGCCACTCAGCTCTCCCAGCCCAATGGATGTCCCATCATTTAAGATCAGGACAGAGCCATTTTCGACGCAGGAGCACATTGAAATTATTGCCACTTCATCAGAGGGGGTGGGATCTGTGGGGATACCCTGTGGTCAGTCAAATTCATCTGGAAGCCATTTTTCTCCTCTGGAATTTTCTGAGACAGACAACAGGGACCTAGAGCACTCAGAAGATCCACTGTTAAACCTTCAGGACAGTGTCCTTATGGGCTGTGATGTAGAAGGCAGTACTATCAACAGTAATGAGCTGGAAAATTCCTCCCTGGAAATTTGCTCTTCAGCTGTTCCTATTGTACACCTGAAGGAAGGGACCTCCTCTTCCATTGTGTTTGAAGATTCTGGCTGTGGAAATGCCTCTAGTAAGGAAGATAAAGTTGATGTTTCACATGATGAGAATCTTTCTGAGGATAAAGGGAAAAGTACAAAGGAATCTGATAACAAGAAATCTGCTTCAGGAAGTCCCCTCTCTGTTTCTCCACCAAGGCCAACAAGTTTAAGCCTGGACCTTTCTAAAAATACTGCAGAAAAAGTTAAACCCACGTCTCCAAAGGTGTATCTTTACATCCAGATGCAGCTCTGCAGGAAAGAGAACCTCAAAGACTGGATGAGCAGAAGGTGTGAGATAGAGGAGAGGGAAAGGACAGAGTGTCTGCAAATATTTCTGCAGATAGCTGAGGCAGTTGACTTTCTGCATAGCAAAGGATTAATGCACAGGGATCTCAAGGTTTGTATTCATAGGTTACTGTAGAAAGTGTGTTGGATTTTTAATTTTATTTATTTATTGCCATGATCATCACTGAACGCCTGAACTTTGCACGTTGTGCTTGTAACAGTTATCTCGGTGGCTGTGTCTGTGGGCAAACGTTTTCTGGTTTAGTACTGTGGGATTATCTTTGGAGCTATCCTAACTTGAATTACCTATGCCCAAATACCTCACAGAAGTCTCTGGTGCTGTAAAATTCCTGGAACTGACTCAAATACTGACTCAAATGGTATCACAGAGTAACTGTCCCTCTGCTACATTACAGACTTGAGCATCAACAGTTCCAAATTTCAGTGATCCTAAAGCAGCAGTGCCAGGTTGGTTAGTTCAGGGTCAAATTCTGCTTTAAACTGACAGATGATGAGTGTGTGGATAGAGGTAAAATTGTTTTGTGTGTGGGAGTAATATGGCACTGGAGACAAATCCTGCTAAAATAGCTGACTCTTATCAGTGACCTCAGCATGGGTGTTACAAAAGCTGGGTTAACGTCTGTACATTAATCTGGAGGTGCAGTGCTCCAGGAAATAAACATTCATCATTGCTTATTGCAATTAAAGTCTTTCTTACAGCAAGACTTCTTGTACCTGGCACAGATCTGCTGCATTTGTTTTATGGCATCTTTAATTCATGTTCTTTAGGCAGGGTTGTTCAGTGCTGAACTGTGTGACAGAGCTATTTTGGATCCTGTTCTACCATTTCAAGTGAAGCAGATAATTGGCAACATTAAGTTTGCAGTTGGACTCAATCTTAGAGGTCTTTTCCAACCTAAATAATTCTATGATTCTATTTTCCTTCTTTCTATAGCAATACAACCTAAGAGGAGGGTGTTACTCTTGGTTAGAGAAAGTAAAATTTGATTATTAGTGCTCTGGGATTGAAATGTAAACTGTCCTAGAGTTGAATTCTGAGTCAATGCTGACTATCACAACACAGCTTTCTACAGGATTTGTAATATTTTTAATGCCTGATAGCATCCAGACAGTTAGGACTGGGAAAAGTGGTTTTAACCTCTGGTATTTAATGTAACTGAAGTCAGGAGTAACTTGTTGCACCTTTTCTTTCATTCTCCTATGCTAGTACCTAATTTTGCTGAAATTTAAAGTACTGTATGTGTTACCAAATACTAGAATTTAATTGAAGAGCCCAGCTTAAGTTAATTTTATTAGCACAAGCTCTGAGAAATGGATCCCTTTTGCTAAAGTGGAGAGGCAGTTCCTGTTTCTCTTTGCTTGTTTGAGGAGGCATTAATACCCACCTTAGTGGAGTCATCACTGAAATAGCTGTAACTGCTGTTGTAGCTTCTCAGATGGTAATCATTTGGTATCAGTGGAAGCAAAAGGTAAAAATGCCATCTCAGATGTGGCAGTAAAAGGGGATTCAAATTCAGTAATACTGAAAGGATATGTCAAAGTTAGAAAAACTCGTTAACCCATCCAAGTATTTTCTTTTCCCATCAGCATTAGGCAATTACCTTGAACAAGTTATCTGAACAATCTTTAGTGCTTGAGAAACTGACCATAAAAGTAATTAAATCCCTGTACTAATATGTTGCTAGACATGTTAATTAATAACCTTTCTTAACAATACTGTCAGTTGTAGCTCCCTTCACTGAGATTGCTGTTCAGTAAACTTTATGTAGAGCTTCACTTAAAACTGTATTAGTCTTAATCACTAGGTGTGGAGGGTTTTGTTGGAACATCTTAAAAGTTCAATGCTGGCAGCAATTTGAACAAGAGATTTAATTTTGTTTACTTGGTATAACCAACTTGGAAATGCTCTCCCTGAATGAACAACTTTCTCCTTCAGGAAACTTTCTGTGCTTGTACCGATGTTATTCTTGGATCCCAGAGTTTGTCTGTTATGTGTTAATTTGCCGAAAAAAACATGCAGTATATTTAATTATTTTCTGTACTTTTCAGAAGCTCCTTGGAACAGATCTCACCTAATTTTGTAATTAGTCCAAGAGATTGGTCATGCAAACCTGAGTTCATGCCAGCACTAACAAGTGAATAATCTGCAAAGCTGCTCTGGCCTTGCTACAGGCAGAGCTAAGTGGTAGCAGAGGCCAGTTCTTGCTCCCATTGGCACCAACAAGAACTGGTAGATCTGTGTGTAAATAAATTTGTATGTATGAATGTTAAAAGATCCAAGAAGACATTTTAAATATTTAAATTAACAGTGCACATTAAGATGCATTAGCTAGGCTCCTGCTAATCAGAGATACTGGCAGGAATTTAGGTAGGCAAGTGAGTAGGTCACAGTTCAAATTCTTTTGAAGAAAATGGATTACAGAAACAAAAGTCTGTCTGTCAAGTGAATTTAATGTTATTCCCAGGATAAGCTGTCGGTCATGCTTGGCAGCTCAAAAGAAATTATCACTTTCATAGAACTGCAAGAACAGTCTTGGATACATTTTACAGCATTAATTAAATTAAACAGAGTCTTCCAGATGTGTGAGAAGCTTATTCATGTCTGTGAAAAGATAATAGTTCTTGCTCTGACTGAAGAATATGGAGGGAAATTTCTTTGTGCAGGTGGCAAGATAACTAAACTAGAGGGTGGTTATATTTGATGCAGTCTTCTGATGATTTAAATCAAAATTGTGTGCATCTGCCTTAGACTTCATCTTTCCAAATGAGACCTTGAGGGTTTATTTTTGCTGGTACTTTGCAATAGCAGAGAGTCCCTTCTCCTTAAATTGTGGAAACTATACACCAACCTATTCAGAGACAGTCTGTGTCCAACCAGAGAAGTATAAAAATAAAACTTCCTCTTAAGAAGAGTTTTTCCTCTATGAAGCAAGATAGATCTTGTAGAACTCTTCTGTGTTTGTTGGAGGAGGAGAATGGGGATCAAGGCAGTGGGATACAAACCCCTAATGGAGACATTTGATCCTTGAGCATTAAAATTCTGATGCAAAGGTGTTTGCCAGCATGGCTGTGCAGTCGGAGGGTGGGTGCTGTGCAAATGCTTCAGGAAGAGCCTGGAGGTCCTGTGGGCTTACAGGGTAGTAGCTTTTGTGCCCTAAGTGTGCTGTGACTCTGAAGGGTTTGACATTCATTACAGGGAAATATAGGGGAGATAAGACCTGGCTCAGAAGGCAGTTTCAGAGGCAGGATGTGGGCACTGGGGAGCTGTTTCTGCAGTGCTTATCTCAGAGCTGTCCGTTGCTTAAAAAAAAAAGCCAAGAAACCTTTTTTTCCGTCTCATTTCTCTCTTGCACACAGTGGGTTTGTCTTTAACTGAAGAAGTTGGATGGGCTTTGAAATAGGTCCGTTTTGTAGTCCCTTAATCTTGTGGAAAAATATTGCCCTCTCTCTGTCTGCCTCCTCCTGTTCCAGCATTTGTGTCAGCAAAACACGGACCATGTTCTCCCAGTCTTGAGGGTCCGGGAGCTCTGAGAGGACCTTACCCAGCACCACCTGCCTCTTTACCACACCTTGGCCCTTTCCCTGTACGTTATCCTGCTGTTTCCTCCCTCTTGCAGGATCAGTCTCTTCTTTCCTCAAAACTGTGTGTTCATCTGTATTTGTAACAGAGGCAGAGTGGTTTTATTTCAAAGAAATAATCATTCATTTGGTGGGTGCTGTTCTATCAGCCAGGATGCAGATCTTTTGAAAAACCATCTGGTTTTTAAATGGTCCGTTTAATGGACCATTAGCAAAGGGACATCTCAGTTCCAGTCTCTTATCAGGTTAAGCCAAGGATGGTGGTACGTAGCAAACAAGCTTAAGGAAAGTTGAAGCCAGATCATCACTGTTGCTGCTCTTGTGAATTGCAAAGTCCTTAAGCTTCTATCAAAAATAAACTTTCAATTCTGTTATGCTGGCAGCTTCTCCCCAGTCAAACTGCACATTTACGCTGCAGCTGAAAAGCAGACCTTGTTCCCAGGCTTCCATTATCTATAATTTAATGTTAGGATGACATGCTGTGCGCTGGTTAATAATAAAGGGAACGAGTTTAGCACTTCGAGATTAGAATAAGAAAGTCCAGGAGTCAGAACTGCAGCATCTGGTGTGAATGTGCCATGTGATGGGGAGCTGGATAACTTATCTCTGCTGTTCCCAGCAGCTGTTGACTCTTGTGTATGTTCCTCAGCAGACCTGTGTGGTGCTGGTAAACCTGCTGAATGGCAAGAAATGAGTATTTTGAGTTTCAGGAAGGGACAGTGTTTAATACAGGAGTAATTCGTGTTTCCTCAGTAGCTACAATTCGTAGCTGTTACACTTCAGCAGTTTAATGAGTGTTTTTAGCCCTGACAGCATGGCTTCTGAATTAGAACCAAGTGTTGTAATGGTTGAAACACGGACACTTGTTTAGTACTCATTTTTTCTTTTCACCTCTTTGTTTTCTCAGCCTTCCAATATATTTTTCACAATGGATGACATAGTAAAGGTTGGGGATTTTGGACTGGTAACTGCTATGGACCAAGATGAGGAGGAGGAATCGGTACTGACCCCAATGCCAGCCTATGCCAGGCACACAGGACAAGTAGGGACCAAACTCTACATGAGCCCGGAACAGGTTTGTGCTCTCTACTTTAAAGCTGTATTTGGCAATGCCTGGAAGAGCCCTGAGTTCCTGGGAGCTCAAAGATCAGGCACTCCTAGTAAATTGTTGCAGTCAAGCCACTTACACTCTTCCTCATCAAAGTAGAGTTTTAAGATAAATTGAATTCCAAAACCAGTATTTTAATATAATATTTATTATAGCAAAAAAGTGGCTAATGATTCAAACTTGGCGTAGTCATTTTCTTGCTTTAATGCTGTACAAGGATAACTGTGTAACATTCCAGTTAATTGCAGGAGGACACACTCCTCCTGCACGGGGTTTAAGTAAGGTGAAACATGTTGCTTTGCAGTTGTGTGTGCAGAGAGGAGCTGAGGATGAGACCAGGATCTTGGTCCCTGATGCTCACTGCTGAAGTTTGCCAACGTGCCTGTGCTGTAGCTTTCAGCCCTGCACAGAGCTGACCACTTCCATAGGTGGCCTTGAAAGGGTGCTGTTTTCCTGGTACATAATGACATGCAGTGAGTAGCTTGATTGCCCTAACCCTGATTTTGCCTTTTCAGATCTGTGGGAACACCTACTCGCACAAAGTGGATATCTTTTCTCTGGGACTGATTCTCTTTGAGCTGCTTTACCCTTTCAGCACACAGATGGAGAGGGTCAAGGTATTTATGTGTATGGGTTATCCTCAGTTGGAGCATTTGTTTGAAGTAGCTATTGACTTGGTGAAACACTGGCAAGAGGTTCCTGTCAGTTTTGAGAAAGCCTTGCAATTAGCAGCACAACTTCTTTATCAGCCTTGTACAGACCCCCTGAATCAGGGAAAATAAATTGCAGTCTTCCGAATGTGTGCAGTTGAATGGAGGCTTTAATTTCTTTACAAAGCTCCTCTGTTGTCAAGCCAAGTAAGAGAAACTGCTGAACTAGGATATCCAAGAACTCAAGCAACAAATATAGCTTGTGACTTTAAGCCTACCAGCTTGGTTTTCATTCAAGAACTGGAACCATGCAGTGCATTTTTATTATTTCTTCCTTCGTTTGTATCTGCACTGCTTTTTCACCCAAAGCACTTTGTGAAAAATTGCTGTTCCTTTTCCTGTAGTGAGTCTTAGCTGTGAGTCTCACTCAGCTTCAAGCACAATCTTCCCATAACTGATGACCTTCATTGCATCAAATGTGGATTTGGGATGTTTGGTGGTTCATTACAGCTCTTGCTTCCTGTTACAATGAGATCCATCTTGCTCAGGAACAAGTTCATAGAGAACAAGGGCGACAGCCAGAAAGGCTTTTCCTCTTGTGCATGGTGACCAGTGACCTGTGCAGGAGAGAAAGAGTCATTATAATTCGTATTTATCATTTATATGTGCTTGGGAGGGGTTACATTCTCATGTGGGGATGGAGTGGGTTTAGCAGAGAGGTAAGAAACAACAACAGCCTGACCAAGTGCTTCAGCCATTGCAGTCTTTTGCTTAAAATGCTCCAGCTTTTTATGGCACAAAGGAGCATAGTCTAGGGGAGGAACTAGTGTTTAATTTTAACCTCTTGCACTGAAACCAATTTCAATTTCCCTAAATCAGTTTTAGTAAAAAAAGATTCCCAATAAAGAGCCATCCTGGATTCTCTCTCTCTCACAGCAGAGACTACAAGCTTTACCCTTCCACTTAGCAAGTAATTAGAATCAAATTTAAATTACATCTAATTCTAATGTTTTACTTCAAAAAAGGGTTAAAAGAGTGCCCTGACCGCCCATGATTTTCACTATCATCCTGCTCCTTTTGCTAAAATCCAGAAGGAACCTCCAACCCCCTTCATTGCCAAGTTCTGAAATTTGGCTACTTCAGGAGTTTTTTCTGAGTTGTTACACTGAGGTTTTCATTGGCATCAGCCAAGCATTAGCATTGCCTGCTGAAGCAAAACATGCTCTGCCCTGACCAAGTAACCCAGCAAATTCTAGGAATCCGTGACAACTGCCTGGAAAAATCCCCAGAGGTGGAGCATGAGACCTGCCTCTGTCTCAAGCTGTTAGCAGTTGGTCTGTGGCAGTGCAATTTATTTCCAAATTAGATGTTTTGAAATAGGTCACTAGTTGCAGACTGAATTGGCAGAGAAGGAGAAAAGTTTTTTGAAGAATTTTAATGTCATAAAACTCAGTTCTCTTGAGCAGGAGTGGGACTGTTGCCCATCACTATTAACTGGTCAGTTTATACTTTCAGCAGAGTAACAGTGAATTGAATTTCGGTTTAACTTTGGAATTTTTATATTTTGTGCTCAAACATTTGAAAAAAGGAGATCATTCCTAAAAGAAATGAAGGGCTGAATATTGTGCTTCTGGCTGAACACGGTAAAAGTACTGTCACTAGATGGAGCCAGTGGCCTTGGTATGGAAGAAACACAGAAATACCCATCACAACTGCTGATAAATCTGCTCATTCCTCCATAAATGTTAAATAAAGTCTGGTGCTTGTGTTACTAAGACAGAGACAGTAATTTCACATGTCTTAATACTGGTGTAGACCATCTTGGGGGTTATGGGTGGTACACAGATCTGCTGACTTTGTTGAGCTGAAGTGAGAAAGTACACATTTGTGTATCTGACTGATCTAAAACGGCAGAGATCACAATTCTTGTAATTCCTGTTGCAGTCTGTATACATGGAGAAGCAGCAACTTGTCTGTTCAAGTATGTTGTGACTTTTTTAATCACTAAAGCAAGACTTTTTTAAAAGAAATTTTTTTCCATGAGGCTGATTTGTTTGCATAGTTTGCATATTTTTGAAGAACAGAGTAATATTACTGAAGAATGCTATTTTGGAAAAGTTATATGTTGTTCTTCCTATTTTTGCAGACCTTAAGTGATGTTAGAAATTTGAAGTTTCCACCGTTGTTCACTCAGAAATATGCACAAGAGGTAAGTACATCTGATGCTATCAATGATACCTTTTTCTTTAATCATTGTAGCTTTTTTCTTTGTTTTCCATTTGCTTTGCAGGTAAAAACAGAGAAAAAAAACCCCACTTTAGCGTTATTAAGATGCATTTCTCTGTCCCTGTGCTTTACATTTCAAAGCTATGACATTCCAGTAATGTGGATGATGATACTTTTGCCACAAAGTTTACCTCCAATAACTGTACAATATTACCTGACCTCCCTTTGTAATGTGCAGTCATTCATTTCACATACTTCATGATATGATTTCTTGCAATAAATCCATATTCCCAAGGAGAAAGTGCAGAGTTCCAGACAGACAGAGGGGAGACTGTAGGTAGCACATCCATGGCTGGATGGGATCTCCCTCCAGGAACTGGATCTCCCAAGTGGGAAAACATAGGAGCAAATTGTGCTGTGTTCTTATTAGTCAGGTCTGTAAAGTGATGTGGTTGCAGATAAAGAGGAGGTGATGCACCAAACCGCTCCAGTAAAAAGCTGAGGTGCTGTCAGGTGTTCATGGTAACTTCAGTCCAGCAGCTAAATGAGACCAGCCTTTCCTGCTTTACAGCTGTAGGCTGCCTGGGGGAAGGTGATGTGCTGTGCTCAGCTGCAGCAGGACACTAATTCTGATTAAATTTGAAGTAAATATTCAAATTACCCTTATATTTAAAGGAAAAACCTCTGATTTGCTGTGAAACTGTGAATTACTGCGTGACTTAAAACATGGTGGCTTAAACGTGAAGCTAAAAATCACTTGTAAATTATATTTCACATATTTAATATTTTGTTTTGATTGCAAATAAGGTAAAGGTTTTATAACTCTTAAATCTTGGATCAGATTTGGTTTGCCAAATTGTTTGTGGTCCTTGACAGTGAAGCCAGTTTAACAGATGCACACTGATACATTTTAAAATATTTAATGCACTTCTAGCTGCTGAGGCAAAGCAGTAACATCCAAATTACTCAGAAAGAACGGGGGGGGGATTTTATGCTTTTTCACACAGCCACAGCTGAAGTCAGAACGTTAAAGAAGAAAGACTTTGTGAACTGGTTCATGTAAAATGTGTCGTGTTTTCTTTCAGTACACCATGGTGAAGGACATGCTCTCTCCGAGTCCCACTGAGAGACCAGAGGCTGCAGCAATCATAGAAAATCCTGTCTTTGAAGACTTGGAGCTCCCACCCAAACCAGTGCTTAGGCAGAGGTCACGGACAATGAGTCTATCAGGAAATAAACATTCCAGACAACCAAGCAAATAACTATCCTCAGGATCACTTCTTCCACTCGGCAGGTTTTACAGGGATTGTTCAGCAGAAGGATCCTATGATGCAGAATGTTTATCTTGGAAACAGTTTACCTAAACTTTTTTTTGCCATGTTTAGTGTATAAGACATGTTGGACAGATTTTCCTTTACTTTGACAGCCAAGGAAAACCAGTAACCACACTTTTCCACATTCCATTTTCCTTACCTTAACTTTCCGAGGCGGACGGGTCCAGCTACTGTGCTTACCAATGTTGTGCTCCATTGTCAGTTTTTTTGGGTTTCTTGGGGTTTTTTGAAGCTTGTAAATGTCAGCTTGCTGGGTAAGTGAGAGATCTGTAACGTGTAAATAGAATTAAAATACTGTATTTTTATAGAGCAAATTACAGTCTCTAAGCCTAGTGAGTATCTATCTGGATCACTTGCTCTTTGGTGAAATGAAGATGATTTTGAAATGAACTATGACTCCATTTTTGTCCCTGGTGTGTAAACTGGGAATCTGCACTATTTTTAAAGCAAAAAAGTACCACAGTTGTACATATTGTCACTGTCCATAGCCACTCATTAGAGGAAATCATTTCATACTTCTGCACTACTGTAGATCTTAGGGAATGCATCTTATACAGATGAAGCTGTAGAGAAGGAAAAGGAGCTTTTTGCCATTAAATGGGGGGTTTTATAGGCGGTGGTTGGAAGAGCCATAGTCAAAATTATGTACGAAAATGTTGTGATTCTGAAAATTTAAAGCTAATGAAGTCATACGTGTCATATGTAATCTTGTAGATTTGTACTTTTTAAAAAAAAAAAAATCAACCTTGTAGGCATTTGTGTAATCTGCTAATTTAACTGCCTAATGCCATGCTTTTATTTCTCACTGTAAATATGTTAATTTTTATTTATAAAATACAGAATCAATCCATTTGGGTTGGTGGTGTACAGGATGCACTTGCTGTAATTGTTGAGTGCATTGATTATTGTGACTTCTTTCAAGTCTAAATGATTTAATAAACTTTTTTTATTTATGAGACAAAATAGTGGTTGCTTCTGTGGGAAGCCCAGATCTGTGCATGCTGCAGGTGGCAGCCCTGTGCAGTGGGAACAGGATGGGCTCTGCATTCCTGTAACTTCCTTTGCTTTCCTGTCTCACACTGGCCACAGCGTGTGTGATGACGCAAAACCGAACGTGCTGCTTGGAAGTGAGATATGATCTGGAGAAAGAAGGGAATTGGGCTTTAAACTGAGTGGATTGAGGAGGCAATCTCTCACCTGTTAACAGAGAAGGAAGAAGAAGGGATAATTCTTATGCCGTTAGAACTGCTCTTCTAGAAATGCGTTTTTACATTTCACAGAGTTAAATTTGTTAAAGTTGTAGCCTCTGAAATCAGTTTCCTAAAAAGGTGTTGGATGCAAATCCTTCTGGGGATCACTGCACTGTAGTGTGACACTGCGACCAGCAATTAAACCAGCTGACACTCTGCTGAGTCTCTGCAGCTTTGTGATAAGACTGAGGTGAATTACAAAGATGGTCTCCCCGTGCTCTTGGATAACTGTGTTAGATACTGGCTTGTCCAGGTGAAGCCAGAATGCTGCAGAGAAGATTTGGTCAGAAACAGAATTTAATTGCTTTTAGCTGGGGTTAAAGCAGAAGACAGTTAAGTGTGTCCTCTTCCCTTGGATTTCCCAGTTTGCATCAGCTACAACAGCACAGTGGAATGGCCACATCTGAAACTTCTCTGGCTTCCCTGCCAGCTCAGTGATTACAGATGGGAGCACAGGAATGAGGAATAAGGTATTTTTAACTTGATGGAGGCAGCTGCCTATTCCAAGGGCCCTGCAGCATTTCAGTACCAACACTGGTATGTGTGTTCACACTAGGTGTGTCTGCATACTCTGGGATGTTACACTTACCCTCAAAGGTGTGTACAAACCCTCCCCTGTGTGGCCCATGCCCACAAAAGCATCTGGCCATGCTCAGCCCCTCACTGCCTGGGTCAGTCTTTGCTGGAGTGTGTTGTCCCTGTCTTTGCACCTCTTTGCCCCAGCGTTTGACTGAGAAAGCCTTTTCCCTGACCAGAGAGGTTCTCCTGTGAATGGAGTGTTCCTTCCTGCCAGCTGTTTTTGTGGAAGGACACCTGAACTGGGATAGCTGGGAGCCTACAGCCCTGCAGGAGGGGCTTTGACTGGGGCTGTGATGCACTGTCCCAATCCCCTTCTTACAGAGGATATTACCTGTCCCTCAGCTGCCTTCCCCCCCAAAGCTCTTGGGGCTGGAACATAATTCCTTGTCCTGTTTTATCAAAATTAACAGGGTGGCAGCAGCAAGAATCCTGCCCTGTCCACCCTTGTGCCCACTGGACTTAGATGCTGCCCCCAGAGTAAGGTGTAGTTACTCTACTTACCACTTCCATGTTGTTACTGGAGTCATAGGATCTGGGAGACCTAACCCACTCCATGAAGAGCCATTTGACAGGAGAACCAGTGTTGCAACCCCAGGTCAGGGCTGTTTTTTCTACCATACTCTTGAGAGAGAACTCCTGACCCTTGTACCTGTGTTTTCAGTAGCTGAGCTGCTGCAGGCAGGACATACTTGCATTTTGCCACACCTCTGAGGACAGTCCTCAGCTACCTTTGAGGTGGAAGAGCAGGACTCAGAACTTGTATTATCCTCCCCTTTTTTTAATTTTTCAGCAAAATAAAGTTCTTCACCCTTCTCAGTGCCTCAGTCTGGTAGTTTTAGCATTAAATGTTAGCCTGGACATCTTTCTGCTGTGCTTGCTCTGCTTCCCAGGCTGCAGAAGGGATTGACACTCAGAAGGAGGTATTTCAGAAACCATCTTTGAAGTGTTTCATGCCCATAGAAGATCAGTCTAAGAGCAGGCTCTGAGTGCAGCAACCCTCCCACATAAACCAGTGTGAGACCCCACCACAGCTGTGCTGGGGAAGCGATGGCTGTTGTCTCAGGGGTCACCAGCCCTCATGTCACCCTGCTACAGAAAAGCTGTTGGAAGTCCAGACAAGCACTTAGAAGTAGTAAAAATTGTGGTTCCCGTTTATCATGATTTTTTTTTATGTCTATGTGGTCCATAGACATCACAGTGCAAAACACACAAGTGAGTAATGATTCCTTTTCACATCCTTTGAGTGGTGTCAGCCACCTGTAGTCCCCTTTGAAACTCCTGGGCACTCAGTGCTCTTGGCATTACAGCAAGTCTTGCTCATCTCCTGGGCTCTGCCACATAGGATGTTCCCTTCCAGAATTAGCTCACAGATAATTCACAGAAAGCCTCAGAAAGCTCTAAACCTCTCAATATCTCAGAAGCAAGAGGGCTGAACCTTGAGCAACAGCCCAGGCTGTGGACTGGTGCCTCTGTAACAATCGAGCTCTGCTCTTTGGCCACATCCCTCCTAATTCCCACACCCAGACTGATACACGTGGAGTTACTGAAACTGGTCAAGTCTGTAATGAAGTTGTGAAATGAGAGCTACAGTGGCTTGATAAGACACACTGTCCCACCTGACACAGATCACCAGGATGCACAGGAAGATGAGTTCACATTATCATACTGATATTTTTTCCCCAACATTATGGTTGAATTTGTCTTGGGAAATGCTCATTAAAAAAAAAAAATACCCAGGAAGGAATTAACTCCATTAGTATCACAAATTGTCCTGAAAATATCGAAGTTCCTCGTTCTTATAACTGTGGAAGGTTAAGAAATGAATCTTTGTTGTATGTCCCCAGCTGCAGTATTCCAGCCCCTCCTTCCCTTATTTTGCTACCCATTATTTTTCCATTAGGATGTGCTCTGGCACTTTCTGTATCACCACCTCCAGTGACTGGCCCTGCATCCCTATGACTTGGGTTTGCCCTTCAGGGCACCGTTGGGCACCGGCACCGCTGTGCTGTATTCCAGATCTGGAGCGGTCTTGGAGAAGGTGGCGATGGAAACCATGTCTTCTCCAATGTCCACCTGAGACCTGTGCCTGCAAACGAGCAGCTTCTTCAGGGCCCGCTGGAAGTCCCTGTTCAGGAAGGCGTAGAGCATTGGGTTGATGGTGGAGTTGCAGTATCCCAACCAGGTGATGATCTTGAAGGTGTCGACCAGGACCGTGCTGGTGGAGTCGGCGCCCCTGGCAGCGAGCCAGACGTTCAGGACGAAGTAGGGCAGCCAGCAGAGCACGAAGACTGAGATGATGATGCTGATGGTCCTCGTGGCCTTGTTCTCCAGCTGCAGGTGGTTCTGCCGCTTGCTGTTGGGGTGGTAGTGAATCTCCAGGGTCTGGGACATGATACGGGTGGCCTTGAGCCGCGACGCTCGGTAGATGAAGAAATACATGCTGCACATCACCATGAAGGGGACGAAAAACGCCAGGGCAGAAGCCACGATGGCAAAAATCCAGTTGGTGACAAAGATGCATTCCCTGCCCGCATCAAAGTCCACCCCGGGGATCTCGTTCCAGCCTTGCATGACAGGAAGGAAGGAAATGAGGGAGGAATACACCCAGACCATGCAGGTCATCACAATGCATCTGCGAAAGGAAAGAAACGGGGAGGGGAGAGAGGGTCTGAGTAATTTTGATTTGAGAACATCCAGTACGATTCAATCCCCATGGTAACCTGTGTGGGATATCACTGCTCAGCAGTCCAGCAGGGCTTGGAGAAGGGAAAAAGCTGGGGTACAACAAGTCCAGACGTGAATATCTCTAACAACTGGGTAATTGGTCGCTGGTTTACAGAATTGGGGGCGGCAAAAAGAATGCTCAGAGCTGGTTGAAAAAAAGAGGAGGAAAGGTTTTACAGAGGATGTTTGTTACTATTTAAAACAACAGCATGTAGATTTTTCAGTTTGGTTTCAGCTTTAATATCTGACCATTTTCTCACCCTCTGAGGGATGATGGGGGTGGAGCTGATGGACACAACATCACAGAATCTGCACACAGGTGGCCACACAGCCCCTTCCTCACTTTTGCAACTGCACACACTCAGCGTATCATACAAAGCAAGGGGTACAGAGGCAGAAAAACATGCCCAAAAGAGCCTGAACTCCCCCTGTAGAGCATCCCACTGCTGCAGTGACCTCTCTGCCCACCCTCAGATGACTTTCCCTACCCTTCAGTTCTCATTTCAACCTTTCACATGAAACCAACCCAAGAGCTTATACACTCTTTTGGTTTTCCCTGAATATCACTTCAGAAAACATGATGAGCTTAAGAGAGGGAAGAGTAGTGCTACATGCATTCTTCTGGGTCTCTTTCCCCTAGTCCTTCAAAGTGCTTCAAAGTCCTTCCCCATCCATGGCAGTGTTCAAGGCCAGGCTGGATGGGGCTTTGAGCAGCCTGGTCTAGTTGAAGGTGCCCCTGCCCATGGCAGAGAGGTTGGGGCTGGATAATCTTTAAGGTCTCTTCCAGCCCAAACCATTCTATGATTCTATGAAATGCCAATGGAATGCCTGCAAAGGGCAACAGCTGTAGGTCCAATTAGCCCATATCACTGGTTTCTACCCATTTTGCAACCCATCCTTAGCTCAAAAACTGCTTTTCCAGGAGCACCATCAAAACAGCTCAGCTGCATCCTCCTCTTCTCTGGCACCACGTGAAACATTTTCAGCAGAGTTTTAAACAGTGCAAAGATCCTTTTGCCACAACACTCTGCTTCTGGGCAGCAGCTGTCAGTAGCTCATTTGGTCCAAATTCAGTGCAGGCCACACACAAGTGACGATTTGGAGGAACCCAAAGTGAGAAGCAACTCCACTCACCTGCCACGGGACATCCTTCTGGAGTAGTGGTAGGGGGTCACCACGGAGCAGTATCTGTCCAGGCTGATGAAGCACAGTGTGACAATGGATGCCGTGCAGAACATGACATCAAAGGAGATCCAGACTTTGCAGAAAAGCCTCCCAAACAGCCACATCCCCGTCACCTCGTAAATGATACTGCGAGAGAAAACAGGTGGAAATCAAAGCTCAAAGGGCTGAGTTCGTGCATTCCCTGGAAGTGTTCAAGGCCAGGTTGGATGGGCCTCTGAGCAACCTGGTCTAGTGGAAGGTGTCCCTGCCCATGGCAGGGGCTTGGAACTGGATGATCTTTAAGGTCCCTTCCAACTCAAACCATTCTGTGATTCTATTTCTTCATGACTGCACGGAGGTAATGCCATGTTTTATCATGGAGGTACTAAAGATGGGGATGAAGCTCTGACAGCAGGGATTCATCCTCAAAGCACAACCCAGGGCAATAACCCACAGGTGGAGCATGGCTAAAGAAGACCAAACCTGTGCTTCTTGCCTGTACCCTGAGCGGGTGCCTTGAGAAAGGGGCTTTGCCCCACTAAGCTCCCCAAATTTACATCTGCACAACCCCATTTATCACAGCTTTCTTTCAGTGCCCTAAGAGATTCACTTTACATCTGATCTCACCCTTCAGAACTAGAGGATTTCAACTCCTTGGTTAAAAAAAAAAAATCTGGTAGGAAGACTATGCAGCTTGTACATTATGTAGCTCATAAATGCCTCAGTGAGGTAAACACTAGCAAAAAGCAGACATTATACCAAAAATACTTCCAGCAAAGTCAAGAGGGGCCTGTGAGAAGTGAGCAGCGAGGGAAGGAACATATGGCAGCTGTAGGAAGGCTAATGCATGTTTCTATAGCATTCAATGAGATGCCATTCACTTCCCCTTTCTTTCACCATCTTTCTGCAACTCCTGGGGTGCTGCTGAAATTACCTTTGTGTGTGAATTTGATGAGTAACTCCCTAGTCCTGCAAAGCTTTAATTATCCTGTAACTTCCCAGCTTGCTGGTTAAATGCAGTGAGATCAAGGCTGTTGCTCTGCAGAGCTCAGGTGGGCTCTGCTTCCAGCAAGGGCAGAAAGAGTAACTTGGTGTCAGAGGAGAGAGAAAACAATGCCTGGTCTACATCTGATTGGCAACAACTCTTTAAAATTACTTGTGAAGGTTGTTCCAGAGCACAACAACTGCTGTAGGTGGGTGCAGTGCAGCTAAAAGGTCCCAGCCCTTGGCAGCTCTTTGTTCTGGGGGATGACCAGCAAAAATTCAAGCAAACGTGGATCTACAGCAGAGCCTGTCCCTACACCATGATGGTCCCCATGAGGGCATCATGGAGGGTCCCACTGCACACACATGGAAAGGTTTCATGGCTCTTTTTCAGACGGGGAAATGACATGCAGAATTGAAGCACGAGTTCAGTCATGGACTCGGGTGCCTTTTTGCCATTCCTCAGAGCCCTCCTTATCCCCAGAGATGCTGTAGAGCCTGTGGTGTGAGTGCTGTGGCCTTCCAGAAGTATCCAGGACATTCCCACACACAGACCCCAGCTGAGGAGGTGCCTGGCTCTCATCTGCACACATCTGGTGGGATGCACCTATCCTAGCAGATGTTCTCACACCGCGGGGTAGTGGACACCTGTTCCCTCTTCTCTGATGTAAAAGGTCTCTCTGCAGCTTGGAAATGATGCTGGGTAAGAAGGAATAGTAAAAGCCAAAAAAAAAATGCACAGCTTGAGCAGAAGTGAAGCCACCTCTGTGTTTCACTTACACTTGCAAAAGGAAAGAGTAGCTGGAAATACTCAACCTGGAAAAAACTGGGCTGGCTGGAGTACCCAGACAAAAAGCTAAGCTCAGCTAAGCCACTCCTTCAAACAAGCCAAGCCAGGAACAAAACAGATGTTTGACTCTTGAGATTAAGGCACCAGGTGCCTACCTTGTTTTTCCTTTCTGTCACATTTTCCTGAGCCAAACCAGCTTCTAAGGTCACTTCTTTCCCTTCTCTTTGGCATGTGCTAACATGCCAACTGAGGAGCAAACTGAAATTCAAAGGAGCAACATAGATAGGAAGCCAAGACAGTGGGAAAGATGGGATACAACAACCACTCCATCAGCAGTCACTGCTCTTAATGCAGTCCCCAGCTCACATTCCCCAAACACTTGGAGCCTGCAAAATCCTCTACCAACCATGCTGGCCCCACGTGCAACACAGAGCTGTTCCTGGAAGAGGGGACTCATTGCCCTGGAGCCACGGGCAAAGCTGGACATCTAGTTCAGACAGCCAGGGTCCCTGTGTGGCCAGCAGGAAAAACACCCTTGGGAATTGTCTCTCCATCCATTATAAGGGGATCCATAACACAGGGCAGAGACATGGAAGCACAGATAATCACCAACCCACAGTTAAGCCCAGCCCTAAGCCCAGCAGGTGAACTTCCAGCCAGCCCTGCTCAAAGAGCAGATGCAGAGCAGGGAGAAAGGACGTTCGTGCACGTGTCACTGTACCAGTGACACTCCTCACCTGAAGGGCATGACCAGACAGGCCACAAGGAAGTCTGCCATGGCTAAGGACATGATGAACATGTAGGTGACAGTGCGCAGCCTCTTCTCCACCACGGGGCAGAGGAAGACCACAGTATTTCCCAGGAGGGTGATCAGGTCGATGAGGGTGAGGATCAGGCCAATGACCACCTCCTGGAGCCCAATCCCTCTCCTCACAAAGGAGGAGGCAGCAGAGGAGAAATTAGAGAGCCAAGTTTCGTTTTTGTCCATCAGCATCTTCCCACTGTTAAAATCTGAAAGAGAGGAAAGGGGAAAAACAAAATTACTTTGATGCACGACTTGTAGGTGTGTGAAATGAAGGACAGAAACATTGTTTATGCTTTATTTACTCCAAGGAAAATCCACGCACCCTGCTGTGCCTGTGCCATCACTGTCCCGTGGTTATGAGTCCATTAGAAGTGTCTGAAATCCTAAGGGTGAGGATAAATGTGCAGCATAAGTCCTTCATGGCAATTAAAAGCCCTTCTGTGAACAAAAATGCATCATCAGAGGAAATACGAGACAAAAGAAAAAAAAAAAGAAAAAAGAAATGTACCGAGATCAGAGAAAGGACAAGCAAACATCTGAAAGCAAAAATTAAAGCAGCTGGGCTAGATCCCACTGAACAGCTAGATGATCTTTAAAGTCCCTTTCAACCTAAACCATTCTATGATTCTATATTCTTATCACCATCATCTTTGCCACCCCCAGACCAACTGAGGCTGCTTGCCCAGGCTGGCTGCTCCCATAACCCCACTGTCCAGCCCGTGCCCTGCCCTGGGTTGTCCTGGTGCTTTTTCAGGCTCTGAAGCTAAGAGATTTTTTTACTGCCATCATGGGCAGCTTCATCTTCCAGTCTGAATGGCCATGCAGGGCTGCCTGTAACCACACAGGGAGCTTAATCATTTTTCAATTTGGATTTTCCAGTTGAGGAAAGTCATGTGTTTGTGTACACAGCTCAGTTCCCAGACTTTGACTGAGTGGTGCCACAAACACCTGGGAAGGTGGGAATGATGTGCTGCAGAAAATCCAGCAATTCGAAACACACTGGTGTGACTAAGGGCAAAGACAAAACCTGTGGAGAAAAGAGAAGTATGGAATTATTTCCAGACGTCAAACTGTTATTATTTAAATACCATCACTTCTCCTGTGACCAGGCTCTGCTTGCACAGTATCCTCAGGTCAATCCCATGTCTCCAGGACATCACTACTGAGTGCAGCCTGAGGGTGGGTCTCCATAAACACCCCTGTAGTCCTACATGTCTCATCTCACAGTGGCCAAACTTTGCCTTTGGAGCATTGTAAGAATGTAGCAAAATGTCCCCAGTATCTGCTTTTCCTTCCAGCAGCCTATGATCCAGAATTACCTCTAAAGACCATTTTGAGGACTTCTAAATCATGACGTTGTCCTTGCTTCCCCTTTGGCCCAGCAAACTTTTAGCATCCATGACCTCCCATAGCAACACCTCCCACAGCTCAGCTATGCACCATGCAAATAAACACCTCTTTTTGCTTGTTCTGAGCCTGTCACCAGCTAGTTTCATTTGGTGCCCGCTGGTCCTTGGAAGACACATCATGGAAACAATCCCCATCCACTCTCTCAATGGCACTGGTGAGCTCTTTAACCTCTGTCACATCCCCAAGGCCCCTCTTCTTCTCTTAGTCAGGCTGAAGAGCCTCTGCCAATTTGCTCATTCCTTGTACAGAAGCAATGGAGTATTCCTGTCCATCCCTCCTGCTCTTCTGTGCCTCTGGGATGGACCAACACTCAAAAAAAATTCTGAGAGGTAAATGGGCTGTGGATTTATCTAAGGGCATAATCTCTGTTTTGTCCTGCCTCCCTTTCATGACCATTCCGGGCTCGGTTTGCTGGTTTGATTGGTGCTGAGCACTGAAGTGACCTTTCCATTGGGCTGTCACCATCCAAAGGTCTTGTTCCTGAGCAGTAACAGCAGCTTTAGATGGGAAAATAGGATGAAATGAGGAAATAAAGTTCTCTTCATCTTCCCCAAACTCCATCACTTCACAGTTGAGCTTCTTCTTCCACTTTAATGCTCACTGAGTCTCATAAAAGCTTTTCTACAATTCATTGAGTCAGGCCTTCCTTATCCTTCAGGCCCTGATTAAACTTTGTTTCACCTGCAAATATCACCACTTCAGGATTCATGATTTTTCCAGTTGGAGGTTTATAGGTTCCCACATATCCCAGCCCCTATCCTTGCAAAGAGCATCACTGGCCTCTCTTCCACATGCTGACTCACTGTCCACTCTCCCCCCGCATTTCACCTTCCAGACAAGTATTTATTCACAGAAAGAACTTCCTTCTTAGCTCAGGGCTATTAAGTTTCCTTAAAATCCCCCACCACGAGGGACCATATTGAAAACCTTTCAGAAATCCAAGCAGGCTACACCAGCTAGGTGCTTCTCATCCACATACCTGCTCATTTCTTCCAGGCACTCCTATATGATTGTAAAGCTGGAATGCTTTTTCTAAGAGCAATGCTGACCTTGTCCTTGGATGTAATCATGTATCACATGCACCCACTCATCCTTCAAAATCCTCAGCTCCCTCCCTTTACTTCTATTTATTTGCTGGATTTAGTGGGTTTGTTTTTTTCAAGTTAAAAAAAAAATTAAAATCAAGAAATAACTAAAACTATCTAGAAATAACTAAGAAGGTAAGAAAGAAAGCTTCTACTCAGCCAAGCTGGGATGAACAGGCACATTTTTTGGGCATCATCTCTGTGGCAGCTCCCTGAGCCAGCACTGCTAGAAGTCTGCAGGGTGTCTTAAGTACATCAGTCTTGATGAAAGTGTTCCTTGGACGACATTTCACATCCCAGTAACACCCCATAAAAATAAAATAAAGCATCCTGTCTCCAGCTCTTCTGTTACTGACAGGAAAGGGGATAATCTGTGCCACTCTTTGTAACAGCCCCACTGAGGATGTCACCAGGCTGGATGAGCTCCTGCAGAACAGTTGGATTTCAATGCAGCCACACTTCCTGGCAGGAAAACTGTTCAGCCCGTTCTCCCCCCCTGCATGGTCTGCACAGACAGCACAGCGACTGCCAGCTGGGAAAACCACATGGAGACAACCCGTGGCCACACAGCCAGCCAAGCTCCAGAACCTGCCACTGCAGGGGCCATTCCATGTTCCACATCCATCTCCCAGCTCGTCTCCCATATCTGCTGGGACATGCTGGTGTCCTCACACCTCTGGTACTTCTGTAAGGTCTGGAAACAGTCCTCTGATTCCCACCTCAAGCTGACCCCTAACCAGTTTACACACATGAGCACCACCCAGTCAGCCCCACATTGTCCCAGAAGACCATGGGGCTTCTAATACATGAACAGCAAAAATCAGTTTTGACGAAAAACCTATGGTTTAAACCTTAAAATCTGACATTGGTTTGTAAAACACCAGGTCTTAAGGTTTTTAAAAAAATGGTGTCAGATTTTTGTTCTATAGCCGTGGATAGATGAGAATGATAGAGGAGAAGTCTGGATTAATTATCTGGGGTTTTTTAGATATAACTGAAACAAGAAGGTTTCAAAGCCACATTTTCCTTTTTCTGCAAAGACTGTTCCCAGACGGTCATTAAGTCTGTATCAGTGTTAGTACAGCTCTAATTAAAGCAGATCATTACTTACAGAACATTACTCTGCTACTGTTCTGCAAATACACACCACTCTCAAACTTTAAGTAGCATTAGGACACGGTTATTAGAGTTCCTCTTTGCAAGTGCCCTGTGCTCCTCAAGTACCATCTTAGCCATCAGCCTGGGTTAAAAGGTCTTCTCAAGTGAAAAACTCACAGAAGGTTCCTTAATGCAGGATGTATCCAGGAGTATGACTCAATGATGAACAAAAACAGGAGACAGATGTGCCCACACTCAAAAAACACTAGGGAAAAACTCTCTTGTCTTACTATTCTTTGGTCAAAGACAGGCTGAGGACTGGAAATAAGGCTGTCCTTATTTGACATCCATAACTTCTCTACGACAAAAGAAAGGGATGATGGGTGCTTGAAACTTCAGGCCTGGACCCTGAACCCTAATTTAGAGTGCAGACAAGAGGGTCTTGCTGCTCCTGATTCCTTTTCAAGGATCCCCAGGCAGAGGGGCCCTGGAAGCTCATCCACAGTCCCTGTTAACTGAGAAATGCAGCTTCTCCACCTGGAGAATTGTTAATGCAGGAAAGTGGGAGATGAGACAATCCTAACATCTGTGTGGAAATTACTGGGATAAAGCAGGATGTGCCATCCTTCCCAGGGATGTACTTCCACAGCTTAAAATATTGCAGCTTTTAAATTCTCCCATGAGCTGCACCAGCCCGTGGGGTTGTGATGCTCATATACCCCAGAGTCTTTCTACAACATCAGTCTTTCAGTCCTTTCTGTAAGGAGCCCTCTTAAACCAATAGGATAAATGCCTGGTTGCACCATGATGTGGGAGCATCCCAGGTTTCCTGGGGATCTCAGATGCCTCAGGGTTTGCACTGTTCTTATTATAGTTTTACTTCCCTTCAAAAAAACTCATGGGCTAGATTCTGCTCTCAGGTTGTCTGAGCAAAGCAACCCCATCATTTCAGTTTCCCTTTAATATCCAGAAAGTTTGACCTAATTTATTCTGCAGAAAAATCCCAAGCAAAAGGTTAATTTCGTCAGTAAAAGGTATATTTTGATGGCAAGGGAGGAAAAAAAGAAACAAGCTCTGCAATCTCAAGGTTGACTGCACTTCAAAATCTTACAGGAATGATGAAAAATGGAAATACATTACTGGAAATGTATTTGCTTTCAGACTCTGCTAAACCAAGAAGGAACCAACCTACGGCAACAGGTTCGAAAATCACACCTGCCCCAGGACCTCAAACACATTTCCCTCCTCTTCCTCCTCCCCGTGAGTGAAAACTGCATCAGCTCAGTAATTTGTTGAACAGTGCATTACTGTGTAAGGCTCTGTGTGGTGATAAAGGAGCGGGAACATCCCTGGGGATGCTTCCACCTGTACAATCTGCGTTCAAGGAGGCCACGCAGCGACTGAGCCTCTGCACTGACTTTCCTTCTCCCTCCCTCTATCCAACTTTCCCATTTGAAGGGCAGCATTTTTTTCCCACATTTAAAGGTGTGGAATCGGCACGGAACAATTCCCACGGCCTCTCTGCCAGCCCTGGGGCTGGAAACCCGGCAAAGAACAGTATCCTTACCTTCAAAGCTGACGGCTGAACGCAGCCGGCCGGCTTGTCCAGCTGAGCAGTATCCCTGAGCCCGGAGCGTGGATCTTGCTCAGCAGCAGGGTACAAAGGACTCAGAGCAGCTCTCGGGGCTCCCGGATCCCTCCCCACGGAACTTCTCCCAGCCCGGCTGCGTGAGGCTGATGGCTCCTGCCCCAACGCAGGACATGGAACCCGCACCTACAGCCGGCACAGCGGTTTGGGATCGCCCCCCGGCAGACGGGCACGCTCCTCCACAGCCAGAGCAACTCTCTCGTAACCACTGCTCCGAGGAGAGAGGAGAGACTGGAGCGTAACCACAGCAGCAAAACTCAAGGCGAAGTTAAATCCACTCAGCAAACATGGGGGTGCCCTTTGGTGTTGGGGGAGCGACCGAGCCGGGTGCCAAACACACAGTCCCTGAGCAGCCAAACTACCAAGCCCTGGGGTGCCAAACCCCCAACCCCTGAGCGCAAAACCACCAACCCCCGGGGTCCAAATCGCGAGCCCCGGGGTTCCAAATCCAACTCCCTGAGGGAAAAAATTCCAAAACTCGGGGAGTAAGAATGCCAACCCTCCGGGGAGCAAAGCCCTTGGCCACCGGTAGGGCAAAACCCCGAGGATGCTGGAGAGCACATCTGCCCCTGCATCAGCCCGGGGCAGGGAGAACCAGCGCGGGGTCTGTCTCGGGGATGGGGAAGGAGCGGGAGAAGCCCTGCCCGGGCTGGGAAACGCTATCTGGGAGTGTGTGTCCTTTGGGCGGGGGGCACAGGACCTGCCTGGGGGAAGCCTGCTAAAGAGGGAGTCCTACCCGGAGCGGCGAGGGGCGGCAGTACAGCCCACGGGGAGCCCTGCCCGGGGAGGGGATCTCAGGATCTGCCCGGGGATGGGGACGGGGATGAGGATGCCGGCGGCAGCACTTACCGAGGGAGCCGTGGAAGGCGCCCCGCTCGTTTCCTCTGACCCGCTCCTCCCGCGCCTCCGCCCCGCTCCCAGCCGGAGCCGTATTACATCCCTCCGGGGCCGGAGCTCCCCATGGAATGGTGCCTTTTTTTTTTTTTTTTTTTTCCCTGCCTTCAAACCAGCCTTCCCACTCCCCCGCCCCGCCGCAGCTGCAGGGGCACGGCGATCTGATGCACGAAAATAAAAATAAGCGGCGTTCCGTGGGGTTGTGTCCTCCGTTGCTAAATAGGGCGTTCTGTTCATGAACCAAAATGCCAAAAAAAAACCCCAGACTGGAAGGGGAACCTGTGGCATCAGCGTTGGTGACGTGTCACCTGCCCAGTCCCTCCCTG
This sequence comes from Manacus vitellinus, assembly GCF_001715985.3. Taxonomy (NCBI): domain Eukaryota; kingdom Metazoa; phylum Chordata; class Aves; order Passeriformes; family Pipridae; genus Manacus; species Manacus vitellinus. Next base: position 539,585 of record NW_021940910.1, on the reverse strand, counting down.
CCTTGCCAGGGAGGTTGGGTCGGGGTCGGAGCGATGGGATGGTGGGTGTTGGGTTTTGGAGCAGCTGGAAGCAGGGCGGTGGGTTGTTTAGGCATGTCCTGGGGGCAAACATGGCTAAATTGGTTGCCTGCAAAGGAGAAGCCCTCTTCCCAGCTGCAGGTCTGGGCTTGAGGGAGTGACTGACACCTCTCGGACTCCTCTGGGAGCTCACTCAACTTAATGAGCTGGCAGAAAATGAGCTTGGCAAGAAAAGGTGTGAAAATCTCGTTCTTTGAGTGCTTGGGTGGAAACCTCGTCCATAACCCTTGTTCTAAAACAACCCCCTAAATCACACCCAAATGCATCAACTCTTCACACTGGCTTGCTGTCACCAGTAAGTCTCTCTCCTTTCCCACCTGTTTTCCAAATAGAATTGCAGAGGTTTTGGACTGTGGCTTCACATATAACCAAAAACGTCCTTGCAGAGTTTTCTCAATGAGTCTGGAAAAGAAATCTCTTGAGTAGGATTGGTGAAAAGTAAAGAAACTCAGATTTACTGTCCTCTACCTGGAATAGCCCAGCTGTTGGTTGGCCATTGGCCTCCCAGGTTTTGGGTTTGTGCTTGACGTTGATAACTAAACTGTGATGGAAGAGCATGTTTGGATCATTTTGTATTCAGAAATAGCAGATTACCCTTTGACAATAATAAAATATAGTTTAAATTATGTTTTTCCACTCGAGGGAAGGGAGGGAAGGAGGGAAGGGAGGAAGTAAGTAAGGAAAAACTGGAGAAATAAATATTTCTTATTTGTGGATCAGAGTATTTTATGAATTTTGATTGATTCCATTACTTTAGTCAACATAAGCTTCCATGTGTTTCTGAAAATGTCAGCTTTGACAACTTTAGTGTAAAATTCTTTAATATTGTGTTTCAAGTTATCTTCTAATTTACATTTAATTTTAAAAAGGCTTTTATAGAAACTAAAATTTGAGAAAAATATTTTATTTTAATCAAAAAATCAACAGCATTCAAACCTGAAGAAAAGTTTCTGTCTGTGGTTCACCAGTCCTCTTTGCTAGCTGAGCTCTTGGAGCCACTCAGGGAAAAGGAGCAAAGGGGTGGAAGTTATAATAAAAATAATTTCTGGATTGAGGGTTTTATTTAAAATCTGGTACAGAGTCTGTTATTTCTCCATTTGCTGACAACCAAACATCAACAAATAGAGCTAAATTATACATAAATCTACACATTTATATTAAGTATAGTGCATTTTATATTAACATTTTTAAATTATATAATATATATAAAATTATGCAAAGGAGAAAAACCTTGTAATTTTAAATAATAGCTAGTTCATTTTTTTTAACAGAACTTTCCTAAAGCATATTTTCCATAGAATCACAGAATCATAGAATATGAGTAGAGGGGCAGAATCCTCCCCTCACCTGCTGCCCACACTGCTTTGGATGCAGCCCAGGATACAATTGGCTTTCTGGGCTGCCAGAGCACATTGCTGGCTCATGTCCATCCTCACCAGCACCCCCAAATCTTTCTCCAGGACTGCTCTCATTCCTTTCATCCCCCAACCTGGATTGATACCAGGAGTTGCCCCGACCCAGGTGCAGGACCTTTCATTTGGCCTTGCTGAACCCCTCTTTTTCTCCTCCTCTCTTTCCCTTGAATTGATAGTGCAGAAATAGTTCAAATATCCAAAAGAAATTGCCTCTCTACCTAATTACCTTTCCTGGGGGCCGGAGGGGTCTCTGCTGCTGTCCATGGTATCACAGGGTCACCTGGCCATGCTTTCCTCCTGCTGGGCCTTTCTTTGTCCTCATGTAATCCAGGCAGGCTATCAGACTCCAATAATTGAGTTTTTATGGAGTAGAGAATAATAGCAAAGGCCTGCAGCTCTTCAACAGCACCAATTTCAGAAAAATGGCAAAGGAAATAACAGCAAGAAGAGGAAGAAAGTGGCTTGGACAGAGTGTTGCAAATACTGTGTCAGACACTTGTATTAATGTCATCTGTGATTGATGTTACAGACCATCAAAAAACATGACACAATTTAATATTTACTGGAATTTCAAGGGTATTGTCAAGCAGGAATTCTTAGGGTGTCATGGATTGTTTGGGTTCTGGTTTTACATTATATTCAGTGCTATCTGGAAAGGGAGAAGTGAGAGAAAATAGAATTTATCTGGCTTTCCGATCTTTATCACGAGCAGAGTAATAGGAAATGTACATTGCAGAACCTTTTGTATATAAAAAGCATCCTGATCTCAGAAAATCTGAGGAGTAGTAGATCTGTTTATGCAGATACTGAGGTACAGCTCCTTAAATTGGCAAACAAGATGGTACAGAGGATGGGATACTCAGAATGGTTTGAGGCTTCATTTCCACTTGGTACCTACTTGGAAAGCATTGTTAAAACCCATGAGGAGTGGGGGAAGGAGCTCAGACCAATGTGTTACGTTTCCAAGTGGAAGGATACAAGAAAACACTTTCCTTGGTGGCTTTTAGACTTCACGGCTTCAGCAGTGGGGCAGCTGCCATGGCATATGATAGCCCCACCACACATGGAGATTTAAGAAATGCACAGAGAATAACAGATAAGAAAGGCCTGTAAATCACATGGAATTGGGTAAATAGGCCTGTGGGAGTGGCAGGTTTGTTTTGGTGTTTTCTCTTCCCTTGCTTCTTGAAAGGGGGACACTGATGGTGCTGCCTCTTGTTCAGCCCCTTCTTAGGCCAGCGGTGTGAGAAGTAGAAGGAAGAAATGAGCATTTGCTTTCCTGTCTGTCTTGATTTATCCAGATGTGAAATTGTACAAACAGTTGTCTCAACTGTTAAATAACTCTTTACTAACTCTGCTGATTGACAGGATTTCTGAACAGAAGCCTCTGAAGGTACTTGCTAACCACTTTTCTGGCAGCCCTACAAATCAGAAGCAGCTACCTCTGAGATGTGCTCACTGCCAGGTTGCATTGGCATGCTGGGCTTGATTTCTCTGTAAGTGGTGTTAGTCATCAGCCCAAGCAATGAAGTTCCTTTGACACATGATACCTGCTGTGCTCTCTGATTGTGCTTTTTTCAATATCTTATGTGTTGTAGCGTCTGAGACATTTCTTGTGCTTGATGAATTCTACCTGGCAATTTCACTTGCAATTTTCCCTCATCAGAACCCATATATTTATATTTCCTTTTCCAGGTGGGATTTGTAATCTTTCTACCTTGACATATTCACTCCTAAGATGAACACTGAGGGATTACTTTATTGCCTGTGCCAGGCACTCAGCTCAACTGTTCTACGCTGCTTCCACTTGCCCCTCGGACCCCAAAAGTGGTCCCACTTCTCTCCAAGGGCTGTGTGGGAGATATAAACTCCTAATTTCACCTGTCTCAATTATGTAATGTATATTCTGGAAATAAATAGTAAGGGTATTCCTACTGCCTTCCACATTTGCCTTCCAGCAATGTTTCTCTGGATACACTTTTAACTGTGCAAATACCTCCACGTCTCTGTGTGTGTCTCAGCTGAACTGCAGCCCATGTCACTCTGTTGAAAAATCAGCATATTCCCGATTTTCAAGGGAACTGGAAAGACCCAAAACATTCTTAGCAAAATCCATGGGAATTACTGGAGCCCAGGAGAGAGTTTATCAGAATTTATTTTCACATCATCCATTAATTCAAGGCAGGAAGATGGATATACAGTTACAGGCAATTTTGGATCATCGGATCAGTCCCACTTGGAGAGGAAGAAGAGCAATCATAATTTATCTCTTCAAAACCCAAACTGTAAAATGTGGCAGGCATCTCCCACCCAAGTGCAGACTCAGCCCAGTCTTTCCTGGAGTTCAGGATGTGGGTGTAGTCTCTGACAGAGAGCAGGACTGGCCAGCTGTGGCAGAGATCAGGGCGGTGCAGAGGGCTGGTTTGCAGGGGCACTGCTGAGGTACAGACTGCCTGACTCATTTGAGAGGACAGTGTATCCCTTGGTAGCTGTTTCATGATGAAAATGAGTTTCAAAATCCATTTTTTCTGTCATTCTACACGAGTTTCTCATTGGTACCAACAAGCAAAGTGTGGTTGCCAGACAGAGCTGTGATCGCTCGCCCCATACCTCAGCTCACAACCCCTCAGCTGCAGGTCTGTAGGTACTTAACTTACTCAATTGATATATGGAAGTTTGTGTCCAAATTCTGCTCTATTATGGATGGACCCTTGAGCTAGTGAAGCATTTGAGGCTCATAAGATGTAAAAGCATGTTCAGAAACAGAAATGGCATAGCTCTGCCTTGTGACTTGCAGCAGCAACAGCTCCTGAATGCCCTTGAATGTTTGAGTCTTTCGTTGTGGCTTCATTTCAGTCACACTCTGGTGTCCCTCCACGCAGCAGTGAGCAGCTCCAGCTGAATCTTCATCACTCCATGGGAAGACCTGGGGCAGTTCATTCTGTAGAGGGATAATAGATCTGATGCTGCCAGATTACAGTCCTTTTGCACTGGCTGATAATATAACAACCATAGCTGTGCTTGAGGTATCCTATGGTTCACACGGAGGTATATAAGGCTGTCAGAAAACTATCCCTGAGTTTTCTTGAAAGCAATAATGATTTTTACAGTAGGGCCAGCTGTTAGACATCAGGACACTCCCTGGGAACTTTGGATAGCTTGCACTGGACTGTGCACGCATCTGCTGCATGTTCTCACGAAATTGCTTGTTCACATCTCTGAAGTGGCTTGTTTATCTCTTTGTAGCTGTTGGGCAGATGCCTTTTATTTGTGTGGTAAATTTCTCCAGAAATTTGATGGTACTTCTAAGCAAAATGTTTTTGCATGTGTAGGGCATGTCCCAGTTATCAGATGGTCAGGGTTTCAACGTGGGCACGCTCCCTGCCCTTGTTTACACCACAGCACTTTCACTGAGCATCCCTGTGTTGTGCAAACAGAAGCCCATTGTCAGGAAGGAGCCTTGGTATTTTTACCCTTATGTTAATAAGGAATCAACCGAAACCTGGTGAGTAAGACCAACATTCCCCAAAGTGCTCCCTAATTATGGCCACCTCCGTTCCTCAGCACCCAGATTGGGATGCCTTGGCTGGGTTTGCAGTGGGGTTGTGCAACTGAGCCTTGTGTGTTCTTTGAGTTCTCAAAGACCATCGGAAAATTCAAGCCCAAGAGGTATGAAGATGCTTAAACTGAGTCATCAGAAGTGAGTGGACATTTTTTAAGCCTTCACTGCCTGCCAAAAACAGCATAATGACTCAACGTCATGGTCTGAAACAAAACCCCTGGTTCTGCGTGTTATCTATTAGACCACGTCAGATGTGAGGGAGGGAGAAAATGATAAATCTAGTCAGCAATTCCACTGAGTAGACACTGGGGATCTGTTGCAGAGACCACCAAGGGCAGATGCAAAGGCTTTTGTTAACCTTGGAAGAAAAGACACCAGTGGGCACAGTGATACACAAAAATGTGCCCTGAGAGGGAGGAGAGCACTAAATGCCCACACACAAAACCACTGGAGGAAAAAGGTCAGTATGTCCTACACACTGTATCAGGACAGAGTATCTATTTGAATAGCTGCCATGTTTTACTTGCTTCCAACAATTATGTTTCCTGGCTCTGTTATGTATTTCTAGCAACAGCGCTGAAATTATTGTGTAGCTCTGAAAGAAAAAAAGCCATCTAAGAATCTTATCCTCAAAACCACTTGTCAGCCTGCAAAATTTGCCAAAGAAAATTTTCATTTTTTTATTGGTCTTCTGACAAGGTGGACAGAGGCTGTTTTCTCTTGTGCTGAAAAATCTAATTATATACGTACATAAAAAAATAGAAGGCACTAACCATTTGTCTCGCATGACTCACCACTGTCTTTCCAAATGTCATAAACGCTGGCAAGCAAACTACAATCACAAAACACATTAGTGTCTCTCAAGGCTGCTTGGGTCGATTACAGACTGGAAAGGATTAGGCTGAGTAATTGGGAAAAGATGGGAGGAAGATTTCACCAGGCATCTGGGATTATTGCATGCTGGAAACATGAATCCAGTGCCTTCAGCAACGCTCCCCATCCAGGGTGATACTGTTTGTGCATCCCAGAAGAGATGAAGAAACAAACCATTGGCCAAGTGGAAGATGAGACACCCACATTTTGCAACGCCCAAGAAGAACAATGTCTTGAATACCACCATTCCCTGGGAATTGCTTTCTTCTCATGCGCTCTCTTACTGCAGCAGCCACAGAAACCAAAGCCAAAGCTTGCTCCTACTGAACCTTTGCTATCACAGCTTGAACTTCTGGCCCTGGATAAACCTCAGGAAGCACTGTGGATGGGACTGCGAGCTACATTTTTACCACAGACACAAGCTGAGAGCTTCTCTGGGGTTACTCTGCCTTAATCAGGCTGTCCAGGAATTCAAATTTTAGTCTAGGAATTCAAATGTAGCTTTGCACCTAAAATAAAGGGCTGTTAAACCATCATTTGGGCTTCCTGTTTCAAAGAAAAAAGTGGATCCCTCTCTGGATTACATCTTCATGGGCACCTCCTGTGCAGGAGCAAGGCTGTTGCCTGGAAGCTCTGCTCTGGACCAGGTGATGCAGAGGAGGGTCTCCAGTACACCATGGTGAGACCCCAGACATCCTCACTGGGATGCCCCCTCTCACATGGCTGCAAAGTGCCGTGCAGTAAATGCATTTTACTTCCTCACAAACCTCAGTGGAAGACCAGGGTCCTTCTGGTTATCACAGCACAGCTTCATCTCTGCCCTGGGACTACAACAGGTATCGAGGCCCACCCTGCAGTGCTGTGTCCAGCTCTGAGACCTCCAATACAAGCAGGACATGGACCAGTTGGAACAAGTTCAGAGGAGTCCATGAAGATGATCAGAAGGCCTGAGCACCTCTGCTCTGGAGACAGGCTGGGTGAGCTGGGGTTGTTCAGCCTGGAGAAGAGAAGGCTCCAGGGAGACATTAGAGCCACTTCCAGGGTTTAAAGCAGCTACAGGAGAGATGAACAGGGACTATTTACAAGGACATGGAATGACAGGACAAGGAGGAACAGTTTCAAACTGACACAGTGTAGGTTTAGATCAGATATTAGGAAGAAATTCTTTACTGAGGCACTGGAACAGATTGACCGGAAAAGCTGTGGATGCTCCATCCCTGGAAGTGTTCAAGGCCAGGTTGGATGGGGCTTGGAACAACCTGGTCTAGTGGAAGGTGTCCTTGCCTATGACAGAGGGGCTGGAACTGGTTGATCTTTAAGGTCCCTTCCAACCCAAAGCATTCTGTGATTCTGCAATTCTAAACATGTCAGAGCAGACCAGAGCCAAAGAAAAATGCACTGGGCTGAGTAGAAGATGGGATCAAAAGACTAAGTCTCAGTCTCACAACATCAGACATGATGAATCTGCTGTAGATAGGCTTTAATAAATAGGTAACATTTTTTAAAAGTCAAAGTTACTTCTGAAATCCTGGAGAATTTTGAAGAAACTCATCCTTCCATAGCGAGATGGGGCAGTGTATTTCTGAAACACAGAGTTTCTTAAATACTCTTCCTCAGATTCCACAGCACTGATGCCAGGACCTGTCGTTTCCAGCAAGAGCCAGTCTCATTTCAATTTTACAATCCCATTGGAAAATGTTTTTCTCACTGTTTAATGTCCCATCCCCAGAGCATAGTGCTGAGTCTCATTCACATGCACAGCATTTCCTGGCGTGACTGGAGCCAAGTCTGGTTGCTGAGCTGTGAAATGTGTGTGTTTCCACTCCAGTGGCTCCTTCTGACGAGCCTGGAGCACAGACTTTATCTCGCTGGGTGACGTCAGGGTGGTGGGGCCTGATCTTCAGAAAAGATCCTCGGTAGGAAATGACAAATCACGAAGAAATACTCAAGTGGACAGGGAAATTGTGTGCAGGAGAAGAGCTGGGCTCTGACTGTCGATATCTCAGACCATCCTACGCTGCACTGAGATGTGCTCTTCTCTACGAAAAGCTGCATCATGTTTTTGTCATCGGGCAAATATATCTGTGGCTTATTTTTATCTTTAATTGGATACAACCTTTCAAATCTTATCCCTTCCTACCCAGATCAAGTGGAATGGACAAAAATACAAACACAATGTAGACTACCTTATGCTGAAGAGCACAGTAACAGCACATTAATAGTCTTTTTTCCCCAAGGCATTTCATCTTGAATCCAGGAGAGACTTGTTTACTGATGTGATTCGTTAGCTGAAGGATAAAATGTTGCCTGGCAAGGTTAATATTTCACATTTTAATATGGATTTTCACTTGAGGAGCTAAAAATTATTTACAAGCCTTAAGGCCTGAACTACAAACAGTTTTTTGCAGCAAATTCTGGATGCCCCATCCCTGGCAGTACTCAAGGCCAGGCTGGATGGGACTTTGTGCAGCCTGATCTAGTGGAAGGTGCTTTTTTTTTTTTTAAGAACATGATCCCTCCTTCCAGTACCTGTCAATAAAACGACAATTATAGTTACAAAGTACTTTAGAGCTGTATAACATAACTCCCTTTCAGTATAGAAAAACCTTTTACTAACTTCAGTAACATGGTGATGACATATCCATAGAACATTTGCATGTAAAAGCACACATCACTTGTCTTTTTAAGCTTAACTGATGCTGCAATATGCCTCACAGCTCCATGGGTGGAAAGCTGATCAGAGAAGTCAAAGCATTGCTGTTCCACCAGGAATTGTGGGATAATTGTGCTGAAAACACACACCTGATCCGAATGTCTATGGAAGTGTTTGTAGAAATGAGGATGTGTTTGAACTGGCAGGATGAGAAACACGCTGCTTCACTGTGACGAGAAATTAAACTGTGGAAATGGTGCTTTCTTCCAAAGATAAGTGAGCCTCAGGGACATTAAAGAAGCATGTGTTGGAAATTATGTATTATACTCCAAGGATTTTTGATTTTGCATGATGTATGAATATTATTGGTCATTAAATCTGGATGGCGAGAGAAGGGTTAGAATATAAATACAAAGCCAAGGAAGGCAGATGAAAAAATGAAACAGTTTGGAGGGCAGCAAGAATCATTTCACATGTAGGTAGGTTGTTAAAGGCCTGTGTTCCTGCCAGCAGCTCCTGGCATCTGTGCTGGGGATGCCCAGCTGTGCCCAGCTGTGCCCTCTGCCACCTCACAATTGCATCTGCTGGCTCTCAGAAGGAACAGGAGAGAGGGAGATTCATTTGATAGGTCATGACATAGAAGAGGCTGAATAGAGGAAAATACATCTTGTATGATAAAATGATGAACTACTTTGAGCTGGATTACATGGCCCTTCAGGGGCAGGACAAAAATCCTTCTCATCAAAACCTTGTCCTTTCCAGGAACAGATACAAAGAGAGTGAGGAAGGGAATGAAAATCAACATCACTGATGAGGCCAACAGAAATTGAGGGCAGGGGGTGAGAGTGAGTGCACATTGCCTTGCCAGAATCGTGTCCACCCAGCAGATCTCTGTATCATTTCATTGCTTTCTCATATTTGTGTTTTCCCCCTTTCCCCCTGATATCCCAGCTCAGTAATTCTCTCACAAGCATTCACATAAAGCAATGCACCAGGTGCTCTCTCTGTGTGGAACTATGAAACTAATTGCTTTATCTAGCCAGTAACTCATGAACAAAGTCTGAAAATTTATTTCTGTTGACAGCCGTGACAGGCTTGACTTCTAAGGACCCCCAAAGACCTCTTTTCCCAATAATTATCTGCTTCCCATTGCCTAATCTAGAATACTAAACCTTTTTTATTTTTGTTATTCCATTTTTCATGTCTGTCTTCATGCAAGCCAGGCTACATTTGTTTATTTGACACTGACTTTTGCTGGACAAATATAGTTTATGCCAGATAGATATAGGTTGGATTCAAAGCATTGGTATCCAGCCTATTTATGTTAGCAGCTTGACTGAGTCAGTTTTAATCAAGGTAAGGAAATAAAATCTGGACATAGAAAAGGAACCATATACAAACAAGAACACAGGTTATAAGATGTTCTGACACATTTTATTTCCTTTGCAAAACTGTTTTTCTGACTTTAATGATGAAGTTGCCATTCACCCCTTTAGATCTGACACTATCCACAGCCACAAAGCTGGAATTTCCCAGATCAGGTACATCCACAAAAAGCAGATTAAGGTCAGAGTGACCTTCAGGCTCACCAGGACACTGGTGGGAGGCACTGTCCTGGTTGGGTCTGACTGTGAACACCACCTGAAGCAAAGCTTTGCTCTCTGCATCTTATCTCAATAAAGCAATTTCAGAAACATTTTCTTGCCTCTCTTCTATTTGAGAGTGAGTTAAGCAATACTTTTCTCCCTTCTATTGCAATTTCAAGATTTTCTCAGCTCTTTTCTGTTTGAGAGTGAGTTAAGCAGGACTTTTCTTTCCTTTATCTAGACAGCATACACACCTGAGGTACTTTTCATTCACCACCTCATGCCAAGGACTTCTCTAAGCTCTGGGGAATATGTATCCAGCTGTCACAATGGGAAAATTGCTTGGTCTTGTCTCAAAAGCAATAGAAACCCAGCTCCTTTGTGGAGAAATAAGGGTTGACAATACCAGACATGCATGTTGTCCTCTGATTTTCTGTCCACATTGTCTGCTCAGCTGCGACATGAGTGTGTGTAGACAGGGATGTGTGGTAGCACAGAGACATGGATTCAAATCAGAGGAGATCTGCAGTACCTCTGTCACTGGTGGGATGTGGGTTCATCCAGAGTGGGAGTTTATTTCCTCTTATTTTTTTCAGATGTTCCTATAAATGTCCTTTTGAGCTCAGTGGCCACCTCAGGAGCTCAAGTATGTGGCAAAATGTCTGAGGAGCAGGAGAAGCTTTCCTGGGTCCCTTCATTCAGGAGGTACAAAGCAACCCAGTAAGAGGGCTGAGGAAACCTTCCTATCCCACCATCCACTGGTTTGCTTGGCACAGCTGGCAGAGCATCTCTAGGAGTCTTTGGGCAATCTGACTGGAAAGTGGCTGCATTTTACAGAAACTCATAGTAAAAAATTTAGTGCTTATCCATTAAAACCATGGCTGAAGAAGAGTCCTTTGGCTCTGAGGGATGAATCCCACATTATACCAGGAATAAAATGAGGAAAATGACCTGAGCTGAAGCTATCACCACAGACAGCAAAGACTTCACAAGCTACATAACCAGGGGTAGGTTGCTGCCAGCTTCAGGTCTGATGTTCTAAGAAATGGGCATGTCCCCAAAGCATCCAAGGGAGGATCTGAGCCCTTCTCATGTAAGACACTGAATTAAAGCATTTTACATTCTCTGCTTCATTAGTTCTGAGGGATAAGTACCTTCCTGCAGCGTGGGGATGAGCCAACAGAGGAAGATGAGGTGATAGGTGACTTCAGCTTCTGATGTGCTAAAATCAGACACTGCAAGAAGCAGAGCTCCAGCTTTTTGGCTCTGACTGTGGGGAAGGGTCTCTGTCCTCTTCTCTGTGCACCTTCCCAAAGGTGACCATCCTTGTTGTCTGGCCTCTGCCGAGTGGTCCCCAAATGTCTGAGGTTTGTGTGGAAAACCCAGCAGAGATTTAGCTCTGCAAGTCAAAGTCACAGAACACAGAATCCTGCATTTCATAGAATCATAGCATCACAGAAAAGCCTGGTTTGGAGGGGACCTTAAAGGTCATCGAGTTCCACCCCCCTGCCATGGGCAGGGACACCTTCCACTGGACCAGGTTGCTCCAAGTCCCATCCAACCCGGCCTTGAACCCTTCCGTGGAGGGACCAGCCACAACATGTCTGAACAAAAAGCTTCATCCTGATGAATGGTTTCCTTTGATGGGTCATCAGCTCTTAGGCTGTCAGACATTTTATGTAGATTATTGCAGAAGGTTAAGAGGGATCTGAAGATATTTTTTTCTGACAATGGCTTTTCCTTTTTTCTTTTCTATAGTTCATGTTGCATGGAGTATTAATGAAGAGTATTGTGTGCTGTCTCTTTTTTTAATGAACATCCAGAAATGCCCCAAAAGGTTGCTCTAATTAGAGCAATTTTAGCTCTTTCCAGTGAGGTGACCGCCTGAGAAATGCTACTCCATTAAATAGAAGAAAAAATATTATACAAAAACCTCCTCAACACCTGCTGACCCCCTATTTCCTACCCCCCCCCAAAAAAACCCCACAAAAACCACCCAAAAACAACAAAAAAACCAAACCAAAACAAAACCAAAACAATTTTCAAACAAAGAAACAAACAAAAAACCCATAAGAAACATTTGTTGGAAAACAGAAAACAAAGCTGAGTTTCTGGCAAGAGAAAAAACCCCTGCAATATTAGGTTTCCCCCCCACTGCCCATTTCAGACTTTTGGCTGCCTGACAGGTCCCGGTGCTACATCGTGTCGTGTTAAAGCCTTCATTTTTTGCTAAAACAAAATCCTATTTTTTCTGGCTAGTGCTTGTCATCATGGCCCCAAGGGAGCTTTAAATATTCATTTACTTTACCAGAGTTCAGAAATACTTAGCTCGAACCAATTAAGTTTTTAATTAAACATGCATTAGGAGAAGAATCTTGCATATTAAATTTCTTCCTTTTTGTTTTTTTTTTTTTCAGACACCCAGCAGTCACTGGAGTTTGGCAGCCCAAGAACATTTTTAACCTTTGCTCGTGAACCTCATGACTCATGAAATTGAAGGTCTCGGAGCAGAACCTTGCAACTCAAATTTCTTTTTCCCTATGTGCTGATTTATGTATTGACCATATTCCCCAGGTTCCTGTGATAGAAATGCTGCCATTTCAAAAATAAGCAGCATCTCATTTGTGGGCTCCGTGCTTCTGTGGGTTGCAAGGCCAATATGTGCAATTCTGTTAAAGCAGGAGCGTGTGCAGTAATTGATCTGTGCCAGCATCCTCCGCCACTTGAATGATAATACATGTTTTAAAGGAACTGGTCTCAAAAATCGGAAAGAGACTGGCAAAAAATGCCTGAAGAGAGGCAAAAAAGAAAGATACAATAGCATACACTGTTACAGAGTCTCCTTTGTGCAATGTCTTGAGAGGGTACTTAAATACTTGGTGTCCAGAAGAGGTGGCTGATGGTGTTGATATTAAAAAAAAACAAACTTTGATGTACTTATTGCTTTGTGTTTACCAAAAACACCTAAAATCCCATAAGAGAGGGGCATCAGGACACAGGAAACATTGCTGTTAGCAGGATGAGTCTGAAATCTAGTTTTTCACGCTTGGTATTGGGGAAACTTATTTGGAATCTTCACAAACCTGATTGCATGTAGGGCTGCTGATGTGTTTTGTTAGAAAATGAAAAATCCCACCAAAAATGCAAAAATATTTTTAGTTTGGCTGAAAAAACAAATCATGTACAGCAAAAAACAACCATCTCCAAAGTGAAGACAGGAATATTTTATGAAGATACATTAGTCTCAGGTGATTCTCAGGTAAAATTGCTTTTCTGTAAGACCAAAACTATAGGAAAGCAATAAAGGGAAAATTCAGCGTTCATATCTTTTCAAAGAAGAAAAATGTCTTTCTCTGAAGATCTTCTAAACTCCTTAGCTGGAGTTACCTAGCAGCACCTCTTCACTGGCTTGTGGTGTAGCATAAAATAATGAAAATATGTTACTGCAGAGGCAGAAGTGGGTCCTCAGAGGTGGAGATTTAGCAGCAGAGTCAATGCTCACCCAAAACGTGCTACCAAGGTACCCAGGAGACTCTGTGAACTTCCATCAGTGCAAGCTAGAAAATGTATTGATTGGCTTCGAGTCTGAGATTAAACAAGCAGCAATTCTCCCTGTTATAATTTATGGGTTACTAGTTATGATGTCACATGTGCTGTTTCTTCTGAAGTGGCATCCTTTTTTCCGTAATTTGCCCTCATCCCTATCAAGGATAAATGTGGAATTAAAAAAAATGAGGCGGGAGCCAATCAATATTTTTCATTTCAAACTTTGACACATGAAAAATAGCCTGCTTCCACTTAGTGCTTGGATTTTAAATTTACACTTCCAGCTCTGTGTTTAAGGGAAAAAAAGCCTGTTTGCTCTTTAAAGATTTAGATTCTTGTTATTCATCATTCTTTGTTCCTTGAAATAGGGGACCACTGTTACCTTTTTCAAGTCAGCAAAACACAAAGAATTCTTATTTTCATTTTATTGAACTGAGAAACAAATGTTTGTTTTGTTTATGTTTTTTTAATCCGATAGCAGGTAGAAACTAGTTTTAGTGAGCAAATGAACAGAGTTATCTTTTCAGATGCTCTTCCAAATCTGTCTAAGTGTCACCTCCTCTCAACCATGGCCCTCACCACCAGATCCCAGTTATAAGGAAAAGGTCATGAAGAAGAGAAATTTCTTTTTGCCCATGAAAATGGGGGGAGTTACCTGATTTCCCATGGAAGAGCTGGGCTCAACACTGCCTCACACGCTCAGCAGCTTTCCCATTCCACTGTTTCTGGATCATGTTTCCAACATTCCCAGTTCTCCCTTTGCATTGTGGTGGGGTTGAAGGCACCAAACCCAGGCAGATGAGTGTCCAAAGAGGATGATGGTATTGTAAGGTGGCTGCTCTGAGCATTTCTGTCCACCTTCCCCAAAGAGTACCTTCCTGCCATACTGAGGAATTTTCCAGTGGTTTGTAAGCTTCTGGCCCTCTGGCCTCTGCCAGTCCTGAAGACTGGTGGGAACTCAGTGTGGAGAGGAACTGCAGCAGAGCAGAAGGGCTTGGGCAGCTTCTCCCACCCCAGCCTGGTTCCCAGCCTCTGCCTTCTCAGCAAGTGTTCAAGGCCAGGTCCTGTTTGAAAGGTTATCAGTCCCAAATGATAACCCAAATGTGAATTATAGATGGACTTGGATCATCCCTGAAGAACTACTAGGATCCTCTTTTTTTTGTCAAATGGTCAACTGCCTAAAGACCTTTCCTACCAAAAACACAGGGAACACGTGGACTTCCAGTACTGCCTAGTAAAGCCATAACTGGGACTTGTGTACTTGAATCCCTTTATGGCATAGACATTGGCCTCTAACTCACTTTGGGAAGTGACCTCCCCTTTAGAAAACACTTTTTCAGCGTTGATAAAGCAAAATCAGGGGTTTGTTTTCCTTTTTACCTGCAGGAATCCTTCAGCAAATGCATCTGACAGTGCCTGCCAAGTGTGGTCAGTTGGGATGTCAGCTGGGCATGAGCAAACATGGGGGAGGAATCTGCTGGAGTCTGCAGGGCTCCTGTAGTCACTCAGAGATCTGTTCACAAAAACAATGGGTATCTGCACACCAGGACTGACCCACAGCTTTCTGAGCCCACCCAGGGCTCAAAGGAAACGAGGCATGAGTCTGAATAGGGATGAAAGAAGGTTTTAAGCCTACTTACAGTGCTCTCACCTGCCTCAAAGGTGTTTTTGAGACTCCTGGTATAAGCCAAAGTCCCCAGTGAGAACTATGGCCATACTGGTTCTCACATTGTGCCCTGTGAGTCTCCAAGTGGTGACTCCAACTACTGTTGCTGTGCCCATTTGTCACTGCTACAGTGCAAATTCTGAGAAGGCAACCCCCCCAGCAGTGAAACACACCTGTGTTGGTAGCCATCAGTGGTCCACACCTGGGAGCCAGTGCTTCTGCAATAAGAATTAGTCTGAAGGTCAGAAAAAGCCTGAAATAAAGTTATCTGAGCTGCACAGAAGTTCCCAGCTCAGTGTTAGACCAAACCAATACTCTTGTTATGCAGTGCCACATGGCAGCCTCATGAAACAAACCCAGACGATGGGGGTTTAATATTTGGTTCACAACGTGAAAAGCTGAAGCTTCATTTTGCACTTGGCACAAGAAATTGACTGAAGAAAGAGCCTGCTCTGTTTTATAACTGCAGAGTTCTCACTAACCCATAATAGGCTTTCACAGAGCATCAGTGCTGTATTCCCAGACACAGGATGGGAGGGAAAAATGCAGATTTCATGAGTTACCAATGGAGATTTATATTCAGCTGGTTGAATCTATGAGCTTTCTTCACAAGAAAAGTGCTGTTAGTTGTCACAGTGTGTTGTGCTGTGTGGCCAAGCCCGGCAATGCAATTAGTGCTGACCTGGAGGTGAGGGGCATGCAGGCACCACTGGGATGCTTCTGTGTTAATGGATATCACCACTCACCATTTGTGATCTGAATATGCTCCTTCCCATGCTGTGTCAGGCATGTAACCACCCATTCTCAGCTCTCTGCAGAGTCTTTGCTGCCAGAAAAACTACATGATGATGGCACCTGATGTAGGCTCAAGAGGAGAATATTTATCATTTTTTAATATCTCTCAATAAATGTCTGTAAAGTATCACAAGACAAGCAAAGGTTAGCTCACAGTACTGTGTAGAGGAAGGTGTGCAGACAGACAATTCCAACTGTGGCATTAAAACTTGAACTCCCAAAGCTGAATTCTTCCTGGAGCTTGCCTGAGTGTTGAACAAGTGGGTAAAAGAGTTGTATCAATGAATGATTTGTGATGGATAAATGGCAGATGGAGACTGTGTGAGGGAGGTGTGGTGTGATGCACAAGGAATTGATTAAGAGGAGCTGTAACTTGGACACTTGGGGCATCTGGAGCGTGGGGTGCACATGCTGTTTTTCCTGCAAACGCAGTGTTGTGCCTGTAATTAGGCTGAGACACAGACATGCATACACATACATGCACACAAATGTATATACACACAGTGCTAAGTCAAAAGTGGTCAAGACCAAACCCTGGCCACAAAGCTGAGCAGTCAGAAGTGGCTCTCATCCACATGGACTGTCACTTATCCTTTACAGCAGGTTTGTCCTGCAGAGTCCTGGACTAAGCCATTAATTCAGTTATGTGGACCACCGTGTTCCAGTGCTTCAGCTGATTTCCCTGACCATCTCATTTAGCATCATAGAAGTGCCTTCAGGATTTCTTTTAAACCCCTTCTCCACAGTCTGTTTAAATGTGGAAACCATAAAGTAAAAACAAACAAAAAGACTCAACAGTTTTCAATGCTACCCCCCCCTCCACAGACAAGACTACTGATCATTCATACTGGTCAAAGTTTTGAGTGACTAAGGGACAGAGGAGTGGGTTTCTGCCACCCTCAATGAGGGAAAAAAAAACCCAAACAGTTCTTGAATAGGAAAACATCTATTACAGGATGTGCAGTAACCGGGGAAAATGTGAATCCATGAGCAGCTTTATGAGGGGTGACTCAGACATTGGTCGTCCCCAGAATAGTGGTCAAAACAGTGAGGAATACAGTGACAGGCAAGCACCTGCATTGCAGAGCTGAGGTGACTCAGAGGGAGAGCTCCATCTCCAGCCCCTGAGATTTCTCTCCTGTCATGCAAGTCCCATCTTCAAGAGCACCCCAAATCTACCCAGTCAGTGCTTCCCCAGCACCTGCAGGCCTGGGAATCTGGGACTCACACTCAGGAACTTTTCCTCTCCTTCCCAAAGGTGAAATATGGGGGGAAGAGAGAGTCCCCTTTAATGCAGTGTTCATTCAGGATGAAAAACTGTTTTGGCCACAAAACCACATTAAAATTCAGATGGATTTTACCCAACATCATGTGCAAGCACGGTTAGGATGATGCTGACTGTAGGGACTGCTGACTCTGCCCTGGGAAAGGGGGGTGATCAAATTAGGTCCAAAATGAACAGAAAAAGAGGATTATCATTTTTCTAAAAGACCAACTATCGTCTTTGCTACAGTTCCTTTGTTTTCCTGTCCTCTTTAAAAGCTGGGAATGTGCCAGTGAAAGGAAAAGGCCTGATTCCAGTTCAGAGACTATTCCCAAACTTCTTTTGATCTATAGCAATTTGCTCCCCAAACCACAAAACAGCCCATCCTCACACTCACCCGACATTCTACACCCCATTCCCAACCAGAATTATCTGGTTCCCACAACCTGCAGTCATTCCTTTCTGCCTGGGGATCTCCAAATTGTTCTCCATCCCACATATCCACACCTCAACCCTCTTATCCTAAGCCCCCCACCCCTTTCTTAGTCAACAGAGGAACTCTGTATGGTCTTCTCCTTCATGTCTCACCAGTGTGACCTTCAGGGAGGACTGGAGTTGGATGACTTCCAAGGATTGCAGAAATGCTTGAATTTGATGTTTTTCATGCAAACACAATATTGGAATCAGAAAGAATTGTATGAAAAGCCGGAGCATCAGAGCTGGCATTTCTCCAGCTGGCCACACAGTTCCATTTGGAACAAAACCCATTTATTATATAACAGGCAAACAGGAAACTGATACAAGCAGTGTGGCTGCTGAACACACACCATTCCCTATATGTGCCTGGATTTCAAGGCAGGCACAAATAACACTGATCGAAGTAATGGTTTCATCACCATCCAGGCACATGTCCCACCACACCAAGTCCTCCATCATCCTCCCATACACCAAAAGCTCCTTGAAACATCAGTGTCCCTGGGGCAGGCAGTGTGTTTGCTGCTCCAGTGACCCCACAAGGACCTTCATACCCTTTGATGAGCCTCTCAGCCTCCTCCAAGCTCAAGGTCTTGCTCTTATATAAGATATCAGAGTCACTAGGCAGCCCCCAAGTGCTGCACGGACTCAGAGAGCATCTTATTCCCCAAGCACAGCAGTTGCTGCTAAACTGTTTTCCTTCTGTTTCACCACTTCTTGATTTCTTTGCTAGGTTTGAAACATATGTTTCCCAGTTCTCAAGGCTGTACTTCTCCAGCATCCTCAGTGAGGTGTTCACAGGTACAGAGCTCTGTTTTGAACCAGTGCCCCTATTTTTGAGGGTTCTGTTATTAAATCATCTCTACTGCTCCATCACGTCCAGCACCAGTCTGTGAACAAGCCTCACTCAGCACCAGCATCTTGCAAAGCCAGTGCAAGGCTCAGTTAGCATAAAGCCTGCAGGCTGATATTTGTAGCAGCAAAATTGGGTTTATTTGGTTTATTACAGGGAGCTGTGACAACTGCAGGAACCATGTCAGGGAAGGGCAATGAGGAAGGTGAGCACTTTTAGCTTTGGGACTGCAAAGAGCTGTGGTGGGGGCTCCTCTCACTGATTTTTATTAATTTTAATTTTTAAAATTTTTTACTTATTTGCTAAAAATTCTGAGCCCGTCAAAACTAGGAGAAATCTTTCCAGGGAATTTAGTAGCCTTTCGATGCAGTTTTCAGGGTATGTGAACCCACTAGTCCCCACAGGAATGCACAGGGGTGATCATGCCACAGTAAGAAATTAAATCTGATTTTGGGAACGCTTCTGTCACGTGTGGTGCAATGCAGCTGATCTGGCCCTCCAGATAAATTCGGTTTTTTTGCTAGGAAGTGTCACAGTTGAATTGAAGAAGGTGTAGGTAATTATACAGGTGGAACATCTCAGCCTGTATCTGCTCTTTGATGTGACACTTGAGACTGTATGATTGAAATAAAACACTGAAGTGCTTGTTTTAACTTTTTGTAATTATTTATGTCGTTTATATGCACATTCCTTGGATAAATACAGTGGAATCTCACAGTGTGAACCGTGATGGAAACCAGGAGCAGTTGGCAGAGGAAGGAGCAGCTTCCAGGCTGGAAGGCTCTCACATGTTGATTAGAGCAGGAGCTTTCTGGTGTGACTGTTTGCCCTGCTGACCTGTTTAATTAATTGGCTCATTATCAGCAACCCACCCAGGAGCCATGTATCATCTGTGGGAATATTTTCCCTTGATATCCAGCCTGCAGAGAATTAAAACCTACTTATTTTTTCCTATTGCTCTGGCATCTAATTTTACCGCTGAGTGACACATATAGCTGGATGTCTCCAAATATTATAGCATGTTTCCATTTAACAATGTTAAAAAAAAAAGGGAAATGTTTCATATTGGTTGAGTTCCATGTAAGACTGACTCCTGCTTTGGAGGACAGGCCTGGCTGGATGGCACCACTCTTCACTGGGAGAGCATCAATGCTTAGGTCTATGAAGGCCACATAATCCCACCATACCTGAGATGGTCCTCTGCACCAGGAATGATCTGCAAAGTAAAGGGAAGGCTCAAGCCACCCAAAAGACAGTTTTCTGAAGGTCTGGTGACCAAATATCTAAAGAGGAAAGTAAAACATGGAGGGGTCAGCCCAGGCTTGGGCTGAAACATTTTGCTTTGAACTCATCAAAGGAGAACTGAAAAATACGGGCAAAATCAAAATGTATTACAGAATATGTTGCTTGTAATTAAAAAAAAAATAGTATCAGTGGAAAACTCCAAGTTTTCCCAGGATGGTTTGTATCTGATGGAGGCAAATCCATCAAGCAGTGAGCAAGCTGACCACGAGGCACATGGAGGTGCCAGTGCCAAGCCCAACAGCAGGCACGTGTGTTTCCTCCCAAAAGAATGAGGACTGAGACAAAGCTTTTGGTACCTGCCTCTGAGCAGAGCACAGGCCAGGCAGTTGGTCATTTATAACTGCAAACTCAAGTTTGTCTGGCAGCAGCATCAGGCAGATCTGTATACCAGAAATGGAGTCATCACAGCTCAGGAATACATCCCCTTTCATTTTCTGCTGGGTGATTCATGTCATTTTTAACCCAGTCAAAGAAACTCTTTTCATCTAAGCAAGCCCAAAAAAAGGCAGTGTAGATCATCTAAGTGCTTATGAATTTCTGTGAAGGTAGTGTCCTACATTCATGCCTGGTAGATGTGGTCCCAAACACTGACAGCACCTGAGCTACCACACAGAAATAGCATGGAAACAGGCATGAGGCCAGTTGAGGCTGGTTGGAAAGCAAAAGACTTGATTTTAGGGAAATGGGGTGTAGTAGCTGCTTTTGTTCTGGACTGCCACGTCGACACAATAAACCTTTTATGCTTCTCCTCTCTCTTTCTCTCCGTCTGTTTTGGACTCTATCACTTGTCCCAGAAAGTTTCATTAAAACCGTATTATTCAAAAAGAGTTGTTTTATCATCATCCCTTGACAAAAATCATAGTTTGGTGAAATATATTAATTGGCAAGTTCTTTCCCTTTGCTTATAATTTCTGCTCAGGTTGGTTGCTGAGCCGTGGTCAGGGCTGACCAGAGGGGACCTGGCTGCAGGAAACAGTGGATTTACAACCTTAACTGTTGCTCTACTAACAATAAGCATATGCTGGATGATTTATTGCATAATTGTGCGTTGGGTGGTAGCCATGGGAAGAATTTTGTCCAAAACAAAAGGAAAAGGTGATTGCTCAGTGATGGGCTGAGGATCAGCCCTTGAATGTCCTTGCAACCTTCCAAGAAGTGGTAGCATTCATGACCAACACTGTTTGCAGGGCAGTGAAGGTGTGCAAGCAGTGTTAGTGCAGGTGCTTCTCTTTATAAGAGTCACATTATACCACTGAAATCCCAAGCACTGATGCTTGGGACTCTTCTGGGCTAAATTCAGCTTCCCATTACATCTGAAAGTTTATGCCTGTTCTGTCACAAACCACCACGTCTTCCTAATCATGCTCTTCCAATGAAGCTGCTTGTAGTGGAATTTTTCCTGTTCCCATGCAAGCTGCAGGCAGCATCAAATACATTTGAGGGTTCAGTCACTCCTTGGTAAAGTAGGTGCTCTGTGGTGGGGACCAGCATGGTCACAGACATATTTTAGCCTGCCTTTCAGCACTGTGAGATTCATTAAACTATTGAACAAGGAAGTTTTACGCCTCTGATGTATAATGAGATAATTTGTGGAGAGATCTAAAAAGCCTCAAAGTATAAAACCAGTCATTATTGGATTATCCAACCTATGATCATTTTGAATGAATATTTCCATAAAGGATGCATGAAGTAAGGCTTAGGGTTCAGTCTGCTCTCCATACTGGCAAATAGAAAAGAAGAAGTTAAAGATGGAAAACGTGACTTCAATATTCATGGTGATGATGAGGGATGAACCCAGAGCACCCTTTGCCCTCAACAGACATCTCCATTATGAATCATGAGGAAGACATTTCTTTAGCAGTTTAGCAGGAGGAGGCACACACCCAGCTGCTGATGACTGAACGTGCACAGCCAGGGGTGTTCATGTTTCACTTCCAGAATGAGAATTTCCTTTTCCACCCAGGAGATGGCACTACGGCACTCACACAAAAAGCATCACTTTAGCCCTACCAAAAACCTGTTTTCCCTAAGGTTGTATTTCGGGGAGAAAACCTGGAAACTTTGCATTCACTGGGTTGTGATGGCACCAGCTGAGTGTCCTAAGAGGAAACATGTTTCTGACTCTCTGTGGATGCTTTCACTTGAAGTCCTTCTCATGGCTCCAGTGAGTTTCCCACCAGAGAAATGGTGGATCACAGCAGCCTCCATCCAGGAATGTTCCTCTGCTTTGGACACAGGGCAGCACCAAATGCTTTGAAGAAATATGCCTCAGGTCAACCATAGCAATAACAAGGCAACAAGGTCCTGGAAAGCATCTCCTAATCTCCACCAGCCACATTCTGACTCATGCCCAACTTGTTTCTCTCTGTTGTTTTGGGGTTTTCCTCTTGGACTTTGCTACTAGTGTAAAACCTGCTGCGTTCCTTTTTGAATCCTGTTGATGTCATGGCTGGCGTCATCTGGTGCTGTGAGCCCAGGTTGTGCAGAAAAAGGACTGAAAACTAATGGTGTTGAGGTAATGCCAGTATTAGCTAGAGCTTCTCACCTCTTTTTGACCCCAGTGCTCTTCGATGCTAACCCTGTGTCACTCACGTGAAGAGAATCCATCACGAAGCACCAGGGAAATAGAGAGGCTGATTTTCTGTCACCTGGATATATTTGCATGCAGTCTGAATGTCCCCTGTTACAACACAGAAGTGACTCCCTGGGGCAGTGTGAGAGCCCTTTTCTGTGTTTGAACTGCCATGGGACCATCACCATTTCCATTAGCAGGGAGTTGGGAGGGGCAAAAAAAGCACTAACAGCAATCACTGCCATGGTAGACATGTTGGGATGGGGCAATGAGGACTGAAGAAACAAATGTTTGGAAGAAAATAAATGTAATTCTGGGAAAAGAAATGGCAGGAGACAAGGATAGAACAGGCTGGATCCTGGGCAGGGACTGAAATGTGTGAGAGCAGGTTTCCAAAGCCACGTCTCTAAGCCTGGCCTCCAAAAGTGGGAAGAGCCTAAGCAAGCATTGCTGCCAGAAAACCCAGGAAGGACATTTATCTTCAATATCAG
Organism: Manacus vitellinus; assembly: GCF_001715985.3. Classification (NCBI taxonomy): domain Eukaryota; kingdom Metazoa; phylum Chordata; class Aves; order Passeriformes; family Pipridae; genus Manacus; species Manacus vitellinus. The sequence goes on along the minus strand of NW_021940910.1, from coordinate 516,452 downwards.
CAGCTTCCTTCCTTCTCCCTGGCACACAGTTAAGGACCACTTTAGCAAACCCAGCATCCATCTGCCGGATTGATTATCCTCATTAGTGCTCCTGACGGGGTGTAGCACAACCGTATATTCTGATTCAGACATTTGTTTCCACCGTGGTTGCCCATTTTGATTAGCATTTAGCAACATGATTCCTTAGTGGTTTTACCTCGTATATGTGCTCTGAGCTTTCGTCTAAACACAGCCCCAGCCAGCGTAACAAAACGATACAGGGGAGCAGTGTGGAAATCAGCTGGAGGAGCCTGTCTGCACCACCGGGATGTGGGATAAAGATGCTTTTTCGTGAGAGAAAACTATCAGTAAGGCCATGGGATTAATTCTAAGTGGTGCAAAAGTACGTCTTCCCATTGAGAACATCTCTAGTCTCATGGTCTCGTTCCCCAAAAAAGTCAAACTGTTTCCTCAGGGGTCTCTGATGTAAGCAAGGATTTTCCCCTATATTTTAAGTTAAAGGTAGCTTCATTGTTTTAGCCCTCCAAAATTGGCACTAGTCCACTATACTTAACTCCAGTGGAAATACTCTGTGTCACCCTCAGGATCCATGAGCTGTGGATCAGCAATGTCCCAGACCAGAGCAGCTTTGCAGAAATACTGGACCCTTCTACTTCCCTGTAGCATCTGGTTGGAGCTTGGCCTTGCCAGACGTCATTTTGCTAAATCCCCCAGTGCTTCTCTTCCCATGGGGAAACACAGCCATGCATGTGACTTTCCTAAGGTTCTACAGCAAGTGAATTGGTAAAATTTGCCATGGGTAAGTGGTGATGGGCTGAAATACCTGCGGAGTGTAAGGAAGCAGGAGAGGTGATTCCCTTAGATGATAAAGTCCTTGAGGCAGGGACCAGAGTGCTGCTGTGTCTGCATAGTCCCTATCACCAGCAGATCTAGGGATGCTTGATAATACTGTAAAATAAAGTATTTGCTGTCTTTAATACTGATATTTTAGCTCATGCTTGTCCCTCAATACTGCGAGGATGTCCATTAAAAGGAATGCCTTTCAGGAGTCAGGGAGAGGTTTCTCTACACCATCTACTCCAGGACAATTCTGGCATCAATTTAGAAGACCCAAAGTCAGGTCGCTAAAGCCACAGCAAAAGGGCTGTCAGCCCTTCTCGGGTCTGGGATCGGCGGCTCTCCATTGCCATCTTGAGGCTGGGAGCCGCCTTGCTCCTTTCAGAAATCCTAGAAATCTCCAAAATTGACATGGCAAACTCAATTCCAGCTTGCCGAGCATTAGCTGAAATTGATGGCCAAACCCTGCAAAAAGGTGTTAAATACAAACGAGGGGAAGGAGTTCTGCAAGGCTGGCACTCAACCGCCCTGGATAACATGGATATTTTCCACCCCCTGATTGCACAAAGATTTAGAGAGTAAATTACCACAAGCAATGCTGTTTAACGCACAATACTTCCTGCTGAGTGACAAAGTTTACCATCAAGTTTTCTTTAAAGTACATAAACTGAAACTGCCTAAGTGGACTTGGCTCTGTAGCCCACACTGTTCCCCCAAAAAAGTCTTTTTCTGACAATGATAAAAGCTGAGGTTCTTGGGAGATTTTAATGATAATTTGCACTTAAAGAGGTCTTTGCCATACGTTTCACATCTGATAGACATGGTTTGGAAGAGAGGAGGTTTCCAGGCTTTCAGGGTCTTGGATGAGCAATATTACAGGCAGCTTGGAGGGCCAAGGAGCTGTAATCACAGAACAACACAGGTAACACACACTAAAAAAAACCAGAAAACCATGGAATAATGTAGGTGTCATGGTCCACCAGGGCCAGCTTAGATGAGGCTGCTCAGACCCAGTCTTATCACCCAGTGAACATCTTCATGCCATTCCCCTCCCTCTTCTGTACCCAGACAGTGTTTCACCACCCTCGTGGTGAAAAATATTCTCCCACTAATTAGATCTGATTGGATAACCACTTTCTAGGAGCCCAGAAAACTGTAGAATCATAGAATGGTTTGGGTTGGAACAGGCCTTTGAAGGTCATCTAGTCCAGCCCTCCTGCAATGAGCAGGATCAAATGCTGCTACTCAGAAGAACATTCCAGCAGCGAAGCTCTTACCATTTTATCTCAGGTCTCACAGTATTTTGTGCCAGGTCTTACGACTGAATATACTTTTTCCCACTGCCTCAGTCTCTGAAATCCCAAGTCTCAGGGCCAAAACGGGCAATCCTGGTATTTACCATGGCCACCTTAGCACCACTCAGGGCATCGTGGTGTGCATCGCGGTCTCCATCGCATATCCTTCCCAGACAGCATCCATGGACAAGGGATTGGAGTGGACCAGTCCAGCTTCTTCAAGAAAACACTGTAGTTGTCTGCATACTCAGATACCCAGCGGCCCCTGCAGAAAACACGGAGAAGGGGAGAAGCTCCATTCTCTGCTTCCTGCACCAGGACAAGGAACCTGCCTCCCCTTCTGCAGCATTTGACCTCCCAGCCAGGAGACTGTGAAGAGCAAACAAAACCATATCCAGCTGGTGTTGGGAAGAGAGGGAACAGCCTGTCTCCATCAGGAATGGCGCAGATGCTGCGACACACACGGCTGTCACTGGGATCAGTCTCCCACCTGGATCAACCATTACACAGGCTCAGTCTCCAGCCCACATATAACTCCAGGATCACAGATCAAAATCTTCAATGCAGAGCTGAAATATATGTGTGTTAGGGGAAGGTGGGGGGCATGAGGCAGCAGGGAGGAATTGCCTTTCAGTGAGAAATGAGAACTCAGGAGCCGTTTATGCCTGTTTGGTTCATAGTGTGTAGATGAGTCACGTTTCAAACAGCCCTGTTTGATTTGAGAGAGCCCTTTCCCAGGGGAAGCCTGGGCATGGAAATGACGAGACATGCTTCCTGCCCCAGCTCCACAGAGACCTCAGCACCTTCTTTCCACAGGGATGAGGCTGTCCCAGCAGTTGTCTCCCCACCCTTATCAACCCAATTGCAAAACTTTTCAAGAAAAGGCTAAGCATGTTTTGAGAACGGATTTGTTCCTGAGGGAATTCCTTTGGGCTGATTTCATGACATGAACAGGGAGAAATACACTTGAGAAACACCGCCCAATTCCGACCAGCTCCAAAACCTCCCTGCCCTACTCTTACCCTGCCTCCAACTCCCACCATCCACCCTCTCCTCCCCGGCCCACTTCTCCCTTACTGGTTGAGGCGGCTGTCTGCAGGGAAAACGGGAGAAGGCCTCGTCTGCTCTGTGTATAATCCACCATGGACTCCTGTCCGGCGTGGGAAATCCAGCTGGTAGGTACTTCTCCAGTCAGGTACAGAGCAGTCTAGTGAAAGAGAGTCCAAATAATTTAAAGACTTGTTTTGGGGGGTCTCTGTCTCCTGTATCACGCAGTCTGAGTGTTCCCCCTTCTGAGCTCCATCGGCTGTTTGTGCTTCCAGTGTTCCTGCTGGAGCTACCACAATGAAGGGATTAGCCAAGGGAAAATGCAAAAATTGCTTCCCTAGTATAGATAAGGTCTTTTAGATGAGATTATCCAGCCCTTATTTTCCATAGCCCTTTATGTGTGAGGGAAGCCACACAAAGCAGACCTGGAAACGATATCTTGTGCTCTTCCCATCTGGACATTGACTTGTCACCTGGTATATATTTTCCCCACCTGCCTAGATTTCCTTTTCCATCATGCCATTAAGCAGGAACTAAACAAGGGAAGAGATTCATGGCCCACTTAACCCCTAAGTGAGGACCATCACATCTGTTATGCTATCATCTTCCCCAAAAATCCCTGTGGGAGTGGTTTGAAGGGGTGCCATCTCCTATCCAACCCTTCCAGAGATGTCTCATCTGTATGTTAACAGCTTGATGTGTGTCCTGATCGAGCATATCTGCCTGTGGATAAACATCTCACAACGTCTCACTCACAACAAAGCAGGGTTGCCCATTGCAGACGTTTCAGATTTTCTGTGTATTTTAAAAATGACGCATTTCTATAATGAGTCATTAGTAATTTTGTTGTTTTCACTGAGGCTGAGGTTACAGGCATCTCACACGTGCATGACCATGTCAGGCTGTTAATGCAGCCCGGGTGGTTGCAGCAGCAGTTCCTGTGCTGGGACATTATTTCCAGGGAGACCACATTGAGCAGGGCTGTGCTCCATGGGGTGGCCCATATGGAAACTGGGATGAAAGAAAAATCATTTACAACACTCCAGCCTCTTCTAGAAGATAAATGTTTTTCTCTGCCTTGCTTCTCCCCAAGTGATGAGCAGGTGGTTATGGGGGCTCTGTGGACCCTTCCTGTGCCAATCACCTTCCCTTCACCTTCCTCAGTCTCGCATTAAATTAAGAAACCCAAAACCAGGTTGAAGGCCACCAGTCATTCACAGGGGGCAGCTGCCAGAACCTCCATCCACTGACCTTCCATCACAACAGATGAGCCCAGCATCTTGTTTTTGTATTGATCAGCATTGTCCAGCCTTTCCCGGTACAAATCCCGGGTGAATTGCACGTAGGAGACCAAGCCTGGGGACACTTTCTCCCTGTGCAGCATCGTCCCTGAGACATTGGAGGAGAAGAGGGTGCATTAGTCAGGAATCACAATCAATCACTCACCCAAATCCTACCCTTGGGTGGGAGCAAGTGAACAACCAGAGCAAGCTGGAGTCTCAGCTGGCATAAATCGGGGGAGACCCAGTCAGCTCAGCAGAGTTTTGCTGAGGTGCATCAATTTTGCATTGATCTGGTTCATGACACAAGTAGGGGAAGGACTTATGTTGATGCAAAGCAAGTGGAAGGAGCTATGATGTCTCCACATTGCCTGGGAGGGCAAGAGATCTGTGTATGAAAGGGAAAGGTTTGTAGGAAGTCCTGCACTGCTGGGATACACAGGGGCAGAGCAGGAAGGGAAAAGCCCTCAGCAGTTTTGTCATTAGCACAAGACAGCTTCAGATGGGCTTGGCAAGGAGATGCTCAAAGCCCTCAGATGTTAAGTGAAGCCTAAATGGACTGTCCAAATGGACAATTGACTGTCCATGTGGAGACATATCCATAGGAGCTGCTTGTCCAGAATCTCCTTCTAGTGAGTGGAGGGACAGAAAGCTTGCTGGGGCTTACTTCAACTCATCTTCAGGGTGGCATTTAAGCTACAGGAGATGGCTGTGTCTTTGCTCCCCACTGATCATGAAAGGATCTAGACACAGACATCCCACTCTGGGAGAGGTCAGCTCAGGGAACAGAGAAGACATCCCTGGCCATGTCTTCTGTTTGCTTCTGAAGCATTGCTGAGCAATGCTGCCCTCTTCCCTCTCAAGCAGGAGCTTTCCTGTCTTCCCATCAGCATTTTAATCCTTGCAAGCAAGCTGTTAAATGGCGTGGCTGAGGGCTGGCTACCAGCCCCTCTGCTGCATTTGCTGTCAGACAGATACCCCTAACAGAAGGGGCTTGAACCACTCAAATCCCCCATGCTCAACCCCAGAGTCCTTTTGCCTCCCTGCATTTCTGTTCATGGCCTGCAACATGGGATTAACTGCATCTCCCTCTCTCTCAACAGACCTGTGAAGATAAAACCCTTAAGAGACTCTGCCTCGCTAGCAGGGGCTCTTCATGCACTGAGATGTTTCCAAGACCCCAGCTCACTGCATCTGTGCTTTGAGCTGGCCTGGGAGATGCATTTGTGGTGACAGGGTGCTGTGCCCATGCTGCTAATCCTCGCCAGGCTCAGCCCAGCACCGACACACCATCGGGATGCTGCCATCCATGTGTGTGCAGCCAGCACGGACCACGGGCTGGTGGGGATGGCAGAGGCCCAGGTAGACAGACCCTCAGGTGGCTGGATGTGGTCAGTCAGCTGTCTGAGAGCAGCTGGTCCAGCACTGGGGGTTACCTTCTGTTCCGGCTGCTGGAGCAGGAGGTGGGAGATCCCGGCAACAACAGAGCAGCCCTTCCTGCGGCTCAGAGAGGATCTCCAGTTTCCCTGACCGGCCTGGTGTCGCTTGGATGGGAGGCTCGGACTTGGGTAGGTAGCACCTTGGTACGTAGCCATCTGAAGTAGGATGGTATGAAGTTATCTGCAGGAAAAAAAGCCCCATGTGAACAGAGAGGCAGCGACTGGGAAGGGCAGCTGCTAAGGCACCATCACTACCTCTGCACCACTCACTACCTGTGCACAGCAAAGCCTGGGCTTTGGTGGGGTCAGTATCCCTGAGGATACAACAGCCACAGGGCAGATCCATAACTGTCATTGAAAGTGCAGGGACAGCTTTCCCTCTCTGCCTATCTTACAGCATGGGACTCTGCTGGGCAGTAGGAGGGAGGGAGGGAGCCACAGCACAAGCAGTGGTTTGATGGTGGGAGAGGGTCATGTCAGGGAAAGGCTAAAGGGGTTGCTGGTGTGGCTGATCTGGAGGAGCTGCTGCCTCCTCTCCAGCTGCAACTGGATCTCCAGATGCTTCTTTCTAGGGGCTCAGGAAGGGACTCTCCTGCTATGAGTTCTGCCATGCTGCTGGGGCCAGCAAGAACCATCTTCACAGGTGGTTGTTTGGTCTCCATGGGTTTTATTTTGTTGTTTTGAGTCTCCAAGGTCCTCAGGGCTCTCCTAAAGGTGATTTCTCCTTTGTCGTGCTGACAGTAGGGCAGGTGGAGGCTGCAGAGCTACAGGAACTACCTGTATCTGGGGGCTTCCCCTACTGAGGATGGCCAGAGCTCCTCACAGGGCATCTCCAGAGGCACAGGAGCCTCCAGGAGCCCATGGTGCAGGTGGTTCACCAGCCAATGCTTTCTTCCTTAACCCAAGGAGTTCCCCACCTTTCCCTTGGGAGCAGGTCACTGCCCAAAATTTCACATCACACTTGTTTTATCTGCTTAAAAAAAGAACGAATCCTATCAGGGCCAAGAGGGAAACCTGGGCCTCCCAAGTACCTCATCATCATGCTCCCCAGTGGGAGAGCTTTCCTCAGCAGGGCTTGGGAACTAATAAGGAGCCAAAGGGAGCTGCAACCCAAGAGACTCAGACATAGCTCCCTCCTTTCTTATCTCCCAAACTACATCACGACCTCCACAGCAAGTGTGCAGCCTTCAGAAAATAAAATTAATATTTTTTTTTTTAAATTAAATTAAATAAATAAAGGAAAAGAAAAAAAAAAAAGAAAAGAAACTCAGATGTGTGGCTTGGAAGCTGTGCTCCAGCAGGCAGGGGTTAAACCCTGCCCTCTCAGCCAGGGTCTGGGCTCCTGGAAGTGGAGCAGCCACCTAAGGCCGGGGCTGCCCGGGAAGCCCTCGCCAGCCCGGAGAACAGCGGGAGCCCCGATCAGGACCGCTAATGAAGGCTGCTGGCAGCGGGAGCGCTCCCCGGGGCAGGAGGAGGGGAGAGGGGAGGAGAGGGGAAGAGAGGAGAGGGCTCCCCAGGCTGCTGCCCAGGCAAGGATGGCAGCGGTGGCCGCAGACAGCCCCTCTGCCCCGGCGGGCACCTTCACACAATGATTTCTCTGTTGCTGTCCCCCCCTTTTCCTCCCCAGCCTCAACTTTTTTTCTTCCCCCTCTCTCGTGAGCGTATGAGCCCAAAGCACTTTAGCAACCGAACATGCCCCCCACCACTTCTCCGCAGTGGCCCAGTGCAAACCGCAGCTGTCCCCACCGGGCTGCCACAAGCAATTAAGCCAGGGCAGGCAGAGCGAGGCAAATCAGATTAAATAGCTCAGGGGGTCGCTAGCACTGCAAGGAGATTAGAGAAAAAACAACCTCAGCTCCCCCGCAGAAGTCTTCTCAGGCCCGTGTCAGGGCAAGGAGCCATCTCCATCCCAAACGCAATCCCCCTCCTCAAGGCAGTACCGGGATGGGTCTAATCCTGACGCACTCCATCAGCCCCACGGGGAGCAATAGGAGTCCAAGGCTTAGGCACCGGTTCAGCAACCAGTCGTTAGTGCCCTGACTTAATGAGTGTAATTAGCATCACTCCCCACGAACAGCTTTACCGGAGGGTGTGAGGGGGATTTCCCGCAGAAGAGATGGGGGCACAAGCCAAGGGCATTTGGGCGTGATGGGACCTGCTGGTGGGTCACAGCGGTGGGGACCAAAGCAGACCCTGACAGGGCAGGCAGCACCCGTGCCCGCTGCCCCCCTGGCACCATCCCAGTCCCCAGCTGTCCTGTAGCCAGGAGGGGAGCTGACAGCAATGGGCTAAGGAGACAAGCAAGGAAAAGACCACGGTACCGGTACGTTCTCCTGGTTGGGTGGCTCGTAGGTGTTGTGCCAGCAAAAGTCCTTCTGGTACATACTCTTGTACATGTCCAGTGCTGCAGGCAGCTAAAAGTGAGAGAAGGCAAACACAAGGAAACACTAAGCCTCAGAGGAAGCCTTCAAAAGCAGTGATACAAACCCCAAATGCTCCCTCATAGCTCAGAAGGGGATGAGCTGCTCTTCTGGGCACAGTCTCTGTCCCGTGGGCCACTTGAGGCAACAGAGGCAACTCCTTGCTCAGTTAAGCCCCAAGCAGGGTGATCAGGAAGGTCCTATCCTCTTTTGGCAATGGTTTCTGGGGCTCTTCTTGTCCCAGGCAGTTCCTTGCAACAGACACCCTCCTTCTGCCTCTCTCAAGCTTCCTCTGCCTGGATGGCCCCAGGCAGAGCATTAATATAAAGCTGCTGAAATACTTTGATCAGCTGCTAGGTCCAGTGTCTCTCAAGTCAAATCAGCACATGCTTCCATCTTCTATCTCAGTAACATTTCCTATGTGCTTATCCCATATTTAAAGTGCTGGCTAATGTCAACACTCATTCTGCAAAGTGGCTGGAGAAACCATGGAGGAAAACTCTGCCAGGGGATATGAGGCCAGTGACACCTGCCCTCACCCTGAAAATCCCTGCAGTGCAAACTCTGGGAGAGGATTTTAGGGAGAAAACACTAGCTGTGTCTTCTCCCTCAGCATGCACCATGAGCACTGCTGGAGCCAGGAAAGCTGGTGAGATGAGCTTTCAGGCTGGTCCAAGAGCTGTTTTCATACTAAAGCATTAGATGTGATAACTTGTCAGTGCATGGTAAAGGCTGGGGGAGATGAGCTCTAATTGAAGGTGTTACTGTGATCTCCACTGCTACACACACATCCACCACACAGGTGTGGCTTGGCCAGCCAAGGCAGGGTCTGCATTCCCATTTCCCTGTGATTAAAAGGAATCCCTACTAATAATAATCCCCTACTAATAAATCCACTGGCACACAGCACCTTAGGGAGGGCTCCTTACGCCTTGCCTTGCCAGTCATCCACTTTTATATTCTGTGATTCTATGTTTTATATTTTATATTCTCAGTACTTTTTTTCCTAATATTTCACTCTTTCCCCCCTCTGGGCTTCCCAGATCAGTGTCTGCCTTTGGCCAGGACCCAGGATCCCATTGTCACCAGTTCCTATTATCTTCCCAGACCAGCAGACCCAGCAAACCCATTACTCAAACACCACTGAGGATGAGAGTCCTGTGCGTACTTCACCTTCCATCGCCTTGCATTCTTCATCAGGTCCATGGTGAACCAGGAACCTGCACCAGAAAAGTCACTCAGTTAAAAACCAGCAAACCAGATCCACTCCTCCATCCCACGATGGGGGACAGGGTACCTGGAGATCTGAAGCTGGCTACTGGCAGGAGGAAGGGGGTTCAGCTGGGGCCGCAGGACCCCTGGGCACCTCAAATTGGCAAGAGTGTGACTGACTTCATTCAAGTTCAGCAAAGCAAAACTTACCCAACCAGGATGTACGGAGATGGACACCTCAGGGGACGCAGCCTGTTGGAACCCAGAAGGGATGAGACGGAGGCATCCCACCACCAGCAGCCCCAGAGCCACCCAGAGGGTGAACAGGTGTGACCTCCTGGGACAGGGTATGTCTGGGATGGGATCCACCAATGCCTGTGTGGCCACGGGGTTTCCAGGGTCAAGGGAAAACTCTGTCCCATTGTGACACAACTGTAATTCAGAACCCTGGAGGCCTTGGAGGGGGGGAGGGGGAGCCTGAAGGGGTTGGGGGTTGTTTCTTGGAGGAGAAGGCACACAACAGTCCTACAGGGGAGCTGTTACCCATTCCTTCAGCTGCATCCAGCCATGCTGGGGACACGTGGCTGGGAGAAGGAAAAAGCCTTCCCTTTGTTAGCTCTTGAAGCACCTCCAGCTCCTGCTAAAGATGGGAGCAAAAGATGGAGAAACGGGGAGGAAAGGACATACTTTGTGAGTGTGTGGACAGGAAGAAAACTGCATCCTTACCTTCTGCATGGCAGGATGGGAACACCACAGAAGTAAGGCAGGCAGGGATCTCCACTTGGACTCAGAGGGTGGCTGAGTACACCTGAACTGTCCCATTCAGACGCTGCCACTCTCTTCCTCTAATGAGCTGCAACAGGAGACAACTGGGGATGCTCAGATTGAGTCCTCTGTCCCACAGACAGACAGGAACACCAGATCAGATCCACAAAGCAGTATTTACTCTTTAAAAAATGTCAGGCCTTGACCAGTTTTGGATGCATTTCATCAAAGGACTAATCTTGCCAAATTTCAAATGTCCACAAGGACAACATCTCCCTCTGAGCTGATCCTTCCTGACTTCCTGGCTCGTTTAGCCCAGCTCATGTGACCAGTGTAGGTACAGAGTTGGGGCTGAAACAAACTGATTTCTCAGAAAGCCTGTGTTTGGTGAGCTGAATCTCCTCCAGGACTCCAATTTCTGTAGCTACACAAGCCTGGCTATCGGTTCGGAAATGAGATTCTCTGCCACTACAGTGATGCAAATAGTAGTAAATGCTGGTGATGAGCCAGAAAGATGAGATCTCAGCTCCAGGATCCTCCACAGAGGAGAGCCAGTCACGGACCTGTGTTCACAGGCACCATTAGAATGAGCTGAATTCCAAGAGTTATTTCTCCTTGCACACTGTCAGGCACCAGCGTGCAACTGGAGCCCAAGGATGTTAATGCTCTGGCAAGGGTTGTGTGCTGCAAACAGCTCAGCACTGGCGTTAGAAAGGAAGAGAAGCCCTTTGTCCCCACTGCATTTTATGCAAATTAATATTAGAATAAATAGTACAACAAGGAAAGAAGTTATTTCCAGAAATGTGAAACTCTCATGTTCTCCTGTGCTTATATTAAAGGGATTACACTCCATTTCCTTCTTAATACAGCTAATGCTCTATGGGAAGCCCTCAGGCCAGGGATTAAAGCACTTATTCAATTAATTAGGAACAAACTTCTGCCTTAAAGTCAAACACATAAATATCAGTAAGCCCTCAGAGTGTCTTCCTTCCAGGGCAGATAAAATGGATCCTATTTCTTGCGTAAATGACACCAAGTCTGCACTCTAGAATTAATAGGAGTAACATAACTTAAGAAGAATCACTTTAAAATATCACAGTTCTGTAATGCAATATGGTAAAGGAGGGACAGTCCCATCATCTTGAACTCAGCATTGGAACCCCCATCAGTTACAGGGGGAGCAGAATAAGGTCCTACAAGGCTAATATAAATGAGATAAAATTTTAGGATGCAACACTGGTAACCAGCTCCACGCTTCAGGCACAGCAGTGTTTGGATGTATTTGAAGTTAGGGGTGAAATCCTGGCCCTGCTAAACACAAAAAAAGAAAATGCTTATTCAGTAGGATCCGAATTTCACCTAAGGTGTCTGATTCATTACTGAGATAGAAGACAATTTCCAAAACCTGGCTCCAAATCCTAATCTTCCTTGATGATAGCTTGATCCTTCCGTCTTCTCGCAGGCACAGCTCACATGAAATTAAAAGGCATTTTGCCAGAACAGTTTATGCAGGAACAGCCCACTATTACTGTTCAGTTTCCCATTTCTTCTTCCCAAATATCAAAAGATGGGTCTGATAATTGCCAACATAATTCCAATTAGAAGTGGATAGGAACCAAAATCCCAGTTCTCATCTTCCTCTGCCTCCAAGAGAGTTTATCTGCCTCCTCATTGCTAATGCAGATGTGGAGGAAAAGTAAACCAGCCACATGCCTTTTTCAAAAATGTTTTTACATATATATGGACTTTTTAAAATTTCCCTTACAGTAGCTAGTGGGCTGCAGTGCCATCATCTCTCCTGTGATACCAATTCCCTGCAATGGTCCTGGTTTTCTCTCAAGTCTCCTGATACATGGAGACACAGCTGAAGGATGCTCGTGCACGTCAGATCCATCCCCTGGCATCCCCACAACACTCAGCACAGGCTGTTCATGGGAGAAATCCAGCTGCAGTGACTGGAAATACTGTGTTGGCTTCACATAAGCTGGAATTGCCCCTTCCCTGCACCATTAACCTCTGCAGGATAATTCAAACTCTGCTACTCAGAGCAGCACCAGGCACTTCAGTGTCACCTTGAATCTCAGCCATGGGGTTGTTTTGTCAGAAGTTTTTTCACCAGGCAGATTTTGCTGTGCCTTTTCCTGTCCACCTTCCCCCACTTAAATATTTTCTGTATGTTTTGCTAAAGCTTACCTGCCCTGGGAGCATTTCACTGAGGAGAGCTCACTCTACCCTGCATGGCTGCTCCCCATGTAGCTGTCTGTACATCCCTGAAACAGAAGATATAATGCTGAAGACCAACATTGGGCTGTAAACACCTGCAGGAAAAAATTGTTCTTAAATAATTGATTTATTTTCACTCCAGGAAGGCTATGGCTGAGATTCCCAGAGTCAAAGCCTAAACCACTCACCTGAATGGAAGTGCCCCTGTTTCTCAAGGCAATGATAACCCCAAACATCCAGGGAGGTTTTCAGAGGGTCCTGGTGATTCTGACCCTTCCACATCATGCCTAGAAGCAAATTACAACAAGACAGCCAGGACCAGATTGTCAAAGGCAGACAATGATGTGGGTTAGTAGTACTTTGGGATAATCTGACAATGGGCCCCAAGGTCTGATAGCTGAGCTCTGGTCCTTTACAATCAGATTGGAGGAGTTTAAGTTATAGTCAAGGACCTTAATTATAATGTAAAATGATGAGATTTCTGTACCTGACCTCTGCAGCCCCTTCCTGACATCCTGCTGGTGCTTAGAAGTATCTATGTACCTCTGGAAATTCCATCTCATAGCCTCAATAAGACTGTAGGAGCACACAGGACATGATACAGAGATGAATTTCACCTCAGTTTGTCCCTAACTTACCATATTTGCCATCTTTTCCCATCTGTGAAATGTAAAGGTGCAGTCTAAGCCTGCATAGCTCCTGTGCAAGGCGCTGCACTGGATACTGGCAGGGTTCAGGGGAACCATCTCATCTATTAACAACTCAGTGCACAAACACATGGCCAAGGAGGACATACCTCCCTGTCAACCCAGCCCTTGAAAAGTGCTCTTTGGGCTAGGAATAAGATTCATTGCCCCCATGAGGATGTTGAAAGAGGGAAGTGATCAGTAAGCAGGACCCCCAACGCGTGGAGGAGGTCGGGTATAATCTGTGCATCTCCATTCAGGTTATCACCATGAGGAGACAAAGCACAGAGGGGAGACACTTCTTCAAGGGACAAGTGTTGACAGCCCGTTCTGTCAGCATGAGGTCAGTCACCCATTTGGGTCTAAAAACATGAACTTTGGTGGCAGCGCAGCAGTCCAGCATGGGCACGTTTCCTCTGGAGTTATTTATTTCATCCTTCTCTCCTGTTTTCTTGATAAATTGGTGAGGCCATTTAGGGCATCATGTGAGCAGAAACAAGCAGCATCCTTCAGCCTAAATCTGAGCCCCCTGTAGCTCTCTTCCAGCCACCTAAATCACTCACAGGACTGAGCCCTCAAAGTCAAACTCCTTGTTGCACAGACACTCCTCTGTGCAGAAGACAAGGGCATCTGGTGAACTCAGTGGTGGTGCTCCAAATCTTTGGGCAGTTCTGCTGTAACCTGCCAAAACAATCAGCTGTTTGTTCGTGATTATCCCCCAAAAAGCATCCATCAGCAGAGGATGGGTGAAATCTCATCACTGTCTGTATAATGTGTCCTGTGATATAAATCATTGCATATTTATGCACCTGTGTAAGGCAAATGCATATCTGTATTGTTGGAGAACCTAAATCTGCTCCCTAATGCCCGTTGTTTAAACAGCCCTTTAACCACATCACTTTTCTCCTCGTTAGGTTAAGTCCCTGGAGGTGAAAAAGTCCTTCCCAAAATGGTTTTCACTCACTCACTCAGTTCAAAGTAAACATGCCTCTGGGACCATTATGTGTATCAGGTATCCCAGGCTTTGTTAAGAGCTTGCCTGTTAGGTAAATTCTGCTTCTCCTTCTCCTTGGAAGGAGAAGGTTAAAAATTAGAGATAGGCTCATACAAGTAATGCAGAGGAGCTTTACAGACAAATAGGAGTAAGAGATGAAATTCAGAGCAGTGCACACCAGTGACCCAAATCTCGGGGAGGCTCTTGATCTGATGTAACCCTGGTTGCAATATGACACTGGTTTGACTTACGCCTGTCACTTGTAATCTCATTCATCACACACCTCATGGTGGCCAAGAGCCAACATTTTCACCAGCAGTCAGCAGAGCCAGTGGATAGAGCTGAGAGCCCAGAATGACAAGCATGAGCCTTTGCTAACAATGCACAAAGAGGAAATGTGCACCTATGGCACATCACAGAAAATCCTCGAGCCATATGCCCACATGTCACAGGTATCAGCCAGCTGGGCTTTCCTTGAGTCTCACCTCACATTACAACCGCATCTACTTCTCAAAGGAAAGTTTGGCAGGACAATGACTGCTCTGAATGAGCTCAACCAGGCCTCAAACACAACTGCTCCAAGGTTTGGACTGCATATGCAACTGGGAGATTCTCTCACTGCAGCCATTAGCTGTTCAGCTGATCTGAACTTGTCGGGGAGAATAAAGCAACCACCTGCTCCCAGTGACAAGAAAAGTAAAGTGAGATCAAACGCAAGCAGGAGGAGAGAATTTAAACCATGCAAGAGGTGGTTGCATGTCATTTCAGAAGTCACCTTTTCTCTTTGATCTGTGCTTAGGAACTGGGCACCTCCTGGATGAGATGGTCATTAGAGAAGTGTGCCACCGGAGTCATCCCACCTTGAAGTCTCAAGTGTTTGCTTTCCCCAGGGATCCTCCTCCTACTTCCGCCACCGTATAAACCATCTGCCCTAAGATTTCCTTTAGAGAAGCCAATTAATACAGGTTAGGGAGCAGCAATGAAGCTGAGCCTGAGCTTTTATAACTGTATTATACACGCACAGGTAGGTCCTCTAGAGATCAGGGAGCTACTATAAAAGACACACAAAAAAAGCCCTGGCCCTGAAGAGCTTACAGTTGAAACACACAACACAAATAAAGGACTTCGACTTGAAGGATTTTAAAGACAAAGCACTCTGAGACAAAGCAAGCTACAGATCACACAGAAAATCTGTGGCAAAACTGCATAAATCCCACTTTGCTGAATCCTCACTTCTGCCCTTAACAGCTCCTTGGAGCACTGCCTGGGTTTTGTTAACAAAGTGTTTGTTTTAGCAGCACGCTTTGGGGGAATGAAAGATGGTGCCATTTTAATGTGGCAAGTGCACACAGCTGCTTTCTAAAGGCTGAGATTTACAGCAGGTGTGAATGTAGATATTCACCAACCCTGGGCATGCAATAAAATAAAACCCCTTGCATTTAGTTTGTTGATGCCTTCAGTGAGTGTTAACAAGAGGAAAAACCATGGGGGAGAGAGAGCCTGGTCTCAGGTTACCCCATAAATTGGTTAAGGCTGCAGAGAGGATTACAGTCCCAGAGCCATCCTAAGTATGGAGGTGTCATTACAGCAAAATCAAAGGTAACCATGGGGCTTGGCAGGTAACTGTCAACAGCCACGGGAAAGAGCCGGCCTGGGAAGGAGCTCCGCGTCAGGATGAAATTCAGTCACCTTTATTTTCATTTCAGGTGAGGGGTCAAGCAGAAAAGCTATCCCCAGCGGCCTTTATTTACAGTTTTCAAGGGAGTGGCTGATGAAGTGTTTAGAGGAAGAAGGATGAACCTGCTCGCCCCTCACTCACGGAGACCAGCCTGATGACAGACAGAGGATGCTGTAAATGGCACAGGAGCTGGGAAGAAGCCTTTTATGAATGAAACAGCAGTGGTCATAATAAAATCATTAACAAAACTCCCAGTGGCTTGAACGGGGTCAGGACTTCACCTGTAATATTTGCGGGGAGACCAAGGAAAATATCTTCCTATCGGGAAACTTGCTTTTTGCAACGCAGGAACTCGCTCCCAGCAGTGATAGCAACAGAGAGCCCCCACAAGCAGATTTCAAGGCATTTCTTCAGCTTTTTTCTTTCACATTTCTTCTCTCCATCCTACCTAGGCAACCAACTTGAATTTCTAGAAAACCACAATATGATAATTTTTTCCTTCTAGGCATGTTGAAAATTTGCTATAAAAAAACTTAAGAGGTTTTTGTATGTCTTGTTGATGAATGAATACAGCAGCTATAAATGGTTTTGTGTTGTCAAGTCAGGCTAGCTACATCCAGGGACTGTTCTTTGGCCCTGATCTCAAATCCACACAGCCCAGCCAGCACTGCCAGTAACAGACTGGTCCCATGAAAACTGCCCACTGAGAAGTTCATATCCTCTGAGCCGTGCCTGGAGATGGGAGAGTACTGTGAATCCCAAAGCATGGCTGGTCCACACTAATAATTTAACAGCATGGAATACTGCAGGTCCCAGCTGAGCCCACAACAGGGTCCTGTCCAGTGCAGCAGTGGAAATGCAGCAGTGTGTGTGTGTGTGTGTACTGGGCACCCAGTGTTCTCCTGTGCTGTTATCAGGTAAATGGAAGATGACTTTCAAGGGAATTTTAAGACCCCACAGCTTCAAGCAGACCAGCATGGGGAGGCAGAGGGTGATGGGACCCCACAAGAACACCACAAGGCACAGCTCCAGCTCCTCCACGGACTGTGGGGTGCAGCAATGCAAGGAGCCCAGTGCCTCCTGCCATTCCCAGAAATCCCCACACAGACAACAAAAGGTGGAATTTCTCCTTTTCCACTCAGCCACTGGAAAGCTTCCTTCACCCTCCCTCCTCTTCAAAGACCTAAACCCAACCAGCAGCCAGTTTTGCAAGGGTTAACCAGCATGAAATGAATGTGGAGAGACAGTTCGGGACCATAATCACTTATTATTTTCAGGTAATATGCTTTATCTCCGACTAATCTCCTCATGTGGAGAAACACTCACAGCAGACAAGAGTCACTGAGGTTATCTCTGATGATGGGGCTCCACGGACTACTGGCTGTGAGGGACTGAGGAGAGGCCAAGGAGAGGACTTCAATTATGGCCTGAACTATGCTCTGGTAGCTGAAAGGCCATTGTTTAATCTACTAGAAATCATCTATTTTAGCAGATAAAGGGATTACTCGGGTTTTCTTTTCCCCAAGAACAGCATGTTATTCCAACTACTAATGGAACATTTGGTATTTAATTAAAGAAAAAGCACGGGGAGAAGCAACACAGGCATCAACATCACTTCTGGGGAAATTCAAATTGATTGTCACCCTTTGATGCTGCTCAATCACCTCTATCTCACTCACCCTTCCTACAACCCAGATTAAATCATCTGGTTCTCTCCATCCTGAACATTTTATTTTTTTTTTTTAGGGATCCCATCCAAAACTTTGGAAGCACGCAATGAGAATTCACCACTCCACAGAAATCTCCTGACATGCAGAAAGCCAGATCACTCATCAAGGGGAGAGTGTGGAAATTTGAATTGGATTTTGCCTCTTGTTCTGCATGCTTGGTGCTGGTTGCTGTCAGGGTTCTGTCTGCCTGGCCCATTAGAGTGATCTGGTGGCATAGGTCCCATATTTGGAAACTTAAAGTGGCTTCATTGCTCAAGGATGAACTGGAACTGCTGCATGAATAAATCTACCCTTTGTCCCTTTTCCCTCCCAGTTCCCTTGTCTTTGCCACCTCCATTTTCAGAGAGTTTTGCCCTCTATTTTTTGTCCCACAGACTAATGACCATAGGGTACAGTCACAGGCCATTCTCAAGCGCTCCACTGTGTTCAGCAAATAAAGGCTCCTTTTCTTACGTCTTCCACCCCTTCGATCTGCAGGCTGCAGACCCAAAGGGTCTATGAGGGAATATTAAGGAGTAGCTGCTTTCAGGTGTCAATGCAGTACCTAAGGGTCCACACCTCTGCTGAGAAAAATGTAAAACAACAACGAAAAGAAACCAAAACAAAAACCAATGTACTCATTTCTCCTGGTATCTGGATCTTAATCCTCTCCCCTTTACCAGAATACAGAACAGGGTACCTTGAATGTGATTATCCAGCCAGCCAGCCAGCAGTAGAGCTTCCTCATGCCTTTTACATATCCTCCTTCTGACTGTCCCAGTTCTGGCATGCTCTCACAATCTGTGACATTTCATTGCAAGGACCAATTGTCTTTTTTTTTTGTTTTGCCTTCCTGACCATTCATTTCTTTGCACACAAAGCAAGGACAGGGACCTACTGAATAGCCTGATTTTTGCTTCCACCATTTGTCTGTGTCTTTTCATGACTGTTGAAGTTGATCTACGCCTACATGTGCCAGCTACATCCTATTTCAGATCTCTGTGAGGATGTGCTGCTGACCTGTGTGGTAAAATTTCTCAGATAAATGGGGCTGTCCATCTTGTCCACCCGGCTGCTACCTGTCTGTGTAGTTCTCTTCCTTTCTCCCTTTCCTCCTGGTCTTTGTCTGGCTCAAAACCAATGTTTGATCTACATCATTCATCGTGGGACACACCAACCCGACTTGGCACATATGATGCACGAGCACCACCACTGAATATGTGATCATCCTCAGGTTTTTGACCTTCTAACTTTGCCCAAAGTCTTTGGTGACTGTAACTCCATCCTTCACTTGATACAGGCAGCTCCAGAAGTCATTGTGAATTATCAAGTCACCCTGTCTGCTACCAGTCATTGTGTTGAACCAGTTGTTCAGCTTGTTCTTGACCAGGACTGCTGACCTCACCTCTTCATAATGTTTTTCAGCAGCTTCTTACACATATCATATAGCCCCAGGACACTCCACACACCTATTGCCACATACTGGGTCAAATGACTTCTTGAAATTGTGCAACTGAAGAACTGAAGTGCTTCTTGATGTCTCTGAACTCGCCAGTGACCTGCCTCTGGTTTTGCTGTAGTGTCCCTCTTACTTTGTGGAAACTGAATCTACTTTCTGAATCCTCCAGCAAGGAACACAGTGAGGAATTTGCTTGGGTATCAGGAAACACACAGAATTTGGAAGGTTCCTTGTGGGAATTCACTTAATAGGAGCACTGTTCCTTGTCTAAAGGATCTGTTCTTTCCTGATAGCATACAGTTCCCAAGTTGAGTCAGTGATCCATGCTACAGCCCCATCGATCCATTCTCAGCCCTTCAGATTTCTTCAATCTCCTGAACTTTCACAGAATTATAGAATGGTTTGGGTTGGAAAGGACCTTAAAGATCACCCAGTTTCAACCTCCCTCCTCCATGGGCAGAGACACCTTCCACTAGACCAGGTTGCTCAAAGCCCAGTCCCACTTGGACTTGAACACTTCCAGGGATGAGGCATCCACAACTTCTCTGGGCAACCTGTGCCTGTGCATCATCACACTCACAGTAAAGGATTTCTTCCTGATATCCAATCTAAACCTGCCATTTTTCAGTTTAAATCCTTGTCCTGTCACTACATGCCCTTGTAAAAAGTCCCTCTCCAGCTCTCTTGCAAGCTCCCTTCAGATACTGAAAAGCCACAATAAGGTCACCTCAGAGCCTTCTTTTCTCCAGGCTGAACATTTCCAATTCTCTCAGCCTTCTTTGCACCTCTGCTAGCAAGATTCTTCTTGTCAATCTGCTTCTGAAGCGTTATAATCTCCCAAACACTGAGAATCTCTTTATCTCTTGATCAGTCATCTGTAAAAACTCTGGTGATATTTCACCCATCTCTTCAACTGTCCTTCTTTGAAAGCAGGGAGCTGTACTCAGCATTAATGCTGAGGAGGATACTCTAGTTCTTCTTCCTTAATGTTTAATATAAAAAGACTATCTTGATTTGGATTTACACAAGAATGTTTTAATGCTGCCTTCTTTTAAACCAGTTCTCCTTGACTGCCCTTGCTATTTTCACTTTTGCTCTGTGCCTGCCTGCTCAGAGTACGTGTTTTCACCTATGCTTTCTGCTTTGTTCTGGCCAGGTGGAGAATGTCTTCCAACACCCAGGCTCAGTGGCTGCTTGCTTTCTCTCTCACCAAGCAGTGTTAAATAAGTATTGTTGAGACAGGTGATGAGATTATGACTGCAGAAGACCACTGCTCCAAGGGAAACCCAGGGCTTGTTCTTCCTGTACTTGCTAATTTTGGTCTTCCTAAGTGCCAACCAGAGTTTTCAGCTCTGTTGTCTGTTAATTTTGCAGTTGCACTTCTTTTTGCTTATGTAGAGCCTCATGAAAGCCCGTAGGCACTCACCAGATCTGCTCCTGGTTAGTATTGTCTTTGCCAGTGTTTGACATGTGCCAGTCAGTCACAAACATCAGTCACTGGGCACATGAATGGTTCACTCCCAAGGTATGGCTTAGGCATGCCTTGACTGGCAGCAAAATCACCTGAAACTCTTCAAAGAAATCAAGGAAATTCTTCCTCCGCATCTGTTATAGGAGCCCATACCTCTATAAGCATTAGGAAACCTGTTCCACAGCCCTGAATGGGAAGACTGATTTCTGTAAGGTGGCAAACGAGTTTACCAGGGTTTTCTTTTTACAACTCTGATTCCTGCTGATGTCTCTCCTGCGTTTTGCATCACTGCCTCAAAACAAGGTTTTCCCACACAGCATTGCTCCCTCGTCTGTCCACCTGATTTTCAAATGCATACAGTATTATGCTGGCACATCTCTAACTGGCTCATTAGCAGTGAGATTTTACCCAAAGTGATCTCAGATTCCTGCTTCTGCTGGCTAAAGCTTCCATTAGCAGCAATCCTTCTGCTGAACCATGTCCCCTCATCAGACACCGAGTCACAGATGTCAGATAGCACCTACATGGCCAAGAAGAGTGAACAGACCTCAAAATGTTTCTTTCCAGCACACTTTATAGCTGACATGGCCCTGTGGGTCTCAGCACCTGTTGCTCTGCATTTTTTGAGTACTTTCCATGAGTGGGGTTTTGGCTTAGGAGATGAAAAAGTGCTCAGCCCTTCTCATAAGAGCCACACTTCCAAGAAAGGGCAATTCTAATTTAGGCATCACAGCAGTATCTAAATTTCCAGAATCACCTGCCAGACTGGGCAACAAACCCTGGACAGAAATATCACTGAACTTATCTGTACCGGACAAAATTAATCACAGTGCAAAGACAGCAAAGCAACTGAAGAACACCTGAGTCTGGAGCAGAAGTATAGTCCAACGTTCAAGGCAGGTTGCTGGTAGGAAAATAGGAACATGGGAGATCACTGTGGACAGCTATCCATGTGTGAGCTGCTGAATTGAGCCCCCCTTCTATCTGTCCTGCTTCAGGTCTGGCCACTGATTCCTCTTCTGACTTTGTCCTTTATCCTCATGCTTCAGCCCCTTGCATAGATATTTGTAGACTGCAAACAAGTCACCCATAATACTCCCTTCATGTAATTAATTAAAGAGAGTTCCTTGAGAAGCTTCAAGGCATAGCTGCCTGTTGTGTACAGTGGTATCTGCTCACGAATATGGTTCCTACCAGTTTTATTTGATATAGCTCTTTTATTTGACTGGATAATAAACAACTTCATCCCTGTAACTTTACCCTGCTACTCATTATTTTATATGTGCCATCACAATTTCACACAGCATCAATACAAAGTTATTATAATTCCTTATTTCTATGCTTCATTCACCCAAAAAACACAACAAGGAACAGCTGATAATTCACAAGAACTACAAAAACATTTTAAAAATTATTAATTCCTGAGACAGACTCCCTCACCTCTTCAATCTTAGATATTTTTCCCAAATGTGTCCTTTTGCTTCTCCATATCAAAAGACACCCTGCCCCTTTGCTCTCTGTCCCCATGCAGAGGTAGCTCAATGTCAGTGAACTGTCTTCTTCATTATTTAACACTCCATAGCCCCAGTTTTAGACTCCTAAACATTTGGTAGACAATGACTCTTTATTTTCCCCCAAAATCGGTGACAGAAACAGAATAATGAGACAATTTCCACAAAATTTCCCTGAAAAGAGACTCAAGGACTTCTTTTTCACAGTGGCATTCTGAGATATCTGTTTAATTGCACCATGGGGATTTCATATCACTTTGTAAAACTCCACCTCCAAGATGGCACTAATCAAATACTTTCAGAAATCAGTTACATCAAGAGTCACTTCCTCTTCCTGGAGAACAACAGCAAATTAATTTGAGAAGGTCTTTTTTCTGTGTACACATACTCATTGGCATCGATTCCATTGCCTTCCTCTAAGAATTCATTAATCAAGTGATGTGCCCACTATTTCTTGCCTTTAACAGTGACAGGCTGACAGTCCCAGCACCACCCAACCCCTTGCCCAATCTTTTCAAATAATGAGCCAATATCAGCTTTCTTAATCCTCTAAAACCTTCCCAGTGTCCCAAAATGAAAAGCCAGCATCAATGGCCCACATGATACTGGTTCAAAGAGTTCTGAAACTCTTGGCTGTGAATTACCGGGCCTGGCTGATCATAAAATATTTCATTTATGTGGTTGCCATTTAACATAATTCCTAGTTACTAATGGAGCCCAAAATGCTCTTCCACCAGTACCTGATAGTAATACACTATCTGATTTGTCTCCCCCCGACAAACATGGAAGACATACTAATTTAATACTCCTCCGTTTCCTTGTGGTTGTGGTGATGACAGCTACTGCCTTTATCTACTAATAGTTCCAATTATTTTTTCCTTAGCTGACCATAAATTTATGTTTTTCTGTTTCCATTATTCATTCCAGGGCATAGTTGGCTCATTTGGACGAACTGAGACCAAAAGATATTGGCCTTTACCTTCTCCTGTAGGAGTAACCATTATAGGGTAACCAGCCCAGAGCACCAAGTTCCATTTGAAATATCCTATTACACATCAAAAACATGTAAAAAGTAAGGTGGTGATTTATTTCAACCCAGATCAGCTTCTTCCTTTAAGCAAGAGGGAAGAAGCCCCTTGCTTAACACTCCCCCCAGATAAGTTACCATCCAATAGTACCAAGCCAGGCACACCTCCTTGCCAGATGGACTTTTTTACTGTTGCAAAAATAAAATGAGGAAAGATTAAATTCACAGGATCAGAGTGGGGATTTTAAAATACTTTATATGAATTTTAAGACCGAGGAGAGGATAGAGGAATGCAGGGCACTGAGAGCTTCTGCAAACCCTTACCAAAGCCCTGGAGCACGTGCTTAATCCACCCGCTAACAGCTGATTTCCTTCTGTCTCCCACCAGGCTCCTTTTTCCCCCAAAACACAAAAGTCAGGCTTTTTTCCAGTTTTGGTAAAATCACTTCTGATACACAGAGTTACTGAAGCTTGGCCACATCCCTCTGTCCCTCAAAACTCTGAAATTTCCACTTGCAACTGTCTCACTCCCAAGGTGTCTATTTAATCCCACTTTTATTAGGAGCACAGCTCCGAGTAACTTACAGAGGTTACAAACAATGAAGCTTTTATCAAAACTTCGGCTAATCAGTCACTAACAAGCTCTCACTCAGGAAGGGACTAGGCAGGCCCAGGCTAAAACTAACCTGAGGGGGTAAAAAAGGGGAAAAAAATTTTAAAATAGGATTGGGAAGAGGGTTTTCCTCTCAAGCTGGATTAGTGGCCCAGTCTACAGCGACAGAAACACTTGTGTGAGCACAGAAGCCATAAAGAGCAGCGAGGAGTGGACACAGAACAGCTTCTTTCAGCGATGGTGTTCGCTCCCAGCAGCCTAAAGAGCTGGAGCAACTTTGGTTTGGGATGAACTGTGATTTATTTCTTGCCTTGTGGCCAGGTCCAGGAGCTCCATCACACTCAGCAGCACATAAACACAGTGAGAAAATATGTGCTATCCCAAAACCCTAACCCTCAGTCTGCAGCCTGCAGTGTTTTACAGAGACCATGAACTCGAAACGAAACCAAACCAAGCCTGTTGTCGGTAGCCTGAACATCGTGGAATGAGGACACCTCCCCAGGAAATGTTGTAGGGTCTGAAAAATCAAGAAAGATTTGGAAACCTCTGATCTTATCGTAAGGTAAGTTGGCAAAATTTAATCGCCAGAACTTCGGTCCAATAGATGACTAGATACAGGGAGGGAGGAATATACATTATTCTCTTTAGGTAAGGGATAAAAATTACTTCAACCTGTATACACATACACAGAACACCCTTCCCAAATGCATGGCAGTGAAACCTCTGTTGCACACCATCAGATATTCTCTGTTAGCCATTTGCAGGACAAATCAGAGGTTGATGGAAAAAAAGAGACATTCTTATAGCACATTAATAGGTGTGAAGTACTCGGTATAGGGAGGAATATGCTTGGCTGTAAGTAAGGGAGTGATACCAGATCTTAAATTTAATTTGAGATGTTCTTAGTCAATTCCTTACTGTTCTTGAGGGTGGAGCCATAGTACTGAACCACTGCAAGAGAAAAGATAATTTTCCCATTTTGACCCTGAGGATCAAGAACTCAATCCCAATTTCATTGACTACTTTGGAGAAAGATATAAACAAATGCTTCATGTGCACGTTGTATGTGGGCCATAGAGTTGCTGCCTTGCTTCTTGCCAGCCCTGGGGAAAAAGTGAGACTTATATTGCCAGCGCAGCCAAAACAAAACAAACCTGTGGTTCCTGCTTCACTGCAGCAATTCAGAGTCATTGAAGGGATCCTGGTTTCTCTATCCTCCCAATAATGGCAATATCAGCCAATATGGGCTAGTATGTCCTGATCCTCCAACACATACCTTGTGCCAGGACCTCAGCATCCTCGAGAAATGGAGAGAGACCCAGGTGGGTGCAGGTATCGGTTCCTGCTGCAAAGCTGGGTGCTCAGGTCTGAAGCACTTTCAGGTTTCTGTGTTCAGCTGCACACGCCTGAGATTCACAACAGGAAAGTTAAGCCTGTACCTACATGTTCAGAGGAGCTGGGCCTTAGAGGCAAACACAGTGTCTTCCTAGCAGGGGGAAAAACGCTTGTCACACGCACGACAAGGACAAGCGCAACACAAAAGTGAACAGTGTGGCAAGCACAAGGCAAGGATGGGGAGGACTTTGCTCTCCTGAGGCATTATTCCTTGGGAAGTCTTGAAACACTTTCCAAGGCAGCAGGCTGGAGAGGTTTGCACTTAATTGCAGCTGGCTGGGGCTATGGCTCAGCCCGACACCGAGGTGCCATGGGGTCCCCTACCCAGCAGACCTCCCTGCCCCACACTCAGTGCCAACACTAATAAATGTCCCCAGCACTCAGTAATAACAGAGTCATGTCACAGCTTTGCCAAAACCCAGCCCCAAGCCTGCTCCCAGTGATGGACAGTAGCCTCGGACTCTTACCTTGAAACTGATTTCAGTTCAGTGTTTCAGCATCTTTTGCCAGCTACCCGGTGCATTTCTGCAAGGCAAACGTCTCCCAGAGCTCTCTGGAAAAAAAAGCAGCATTTAGAAAGCAGAGGGGCAGGGTGCTGGATCTCTTCATGCTCTCCTCGTGCCTTGGCAGAAGGGAACAGCAACAGGTCTGTACTGAGAGCTGACGATGTTTCGAGGCAACACTGCACGCTACTTGCAGGATAAATGCATTAAGAAAATTAAATGTTTTTACAGCCGTCACACCATCAAAGCTTTATTCTCTCCGCTCCTTAAATTAAGTGTTGGTTTGCATATTCGTGCCATCCCAGCTATGTAATAACCTTTCTGAAGCTATTTTTGTTTCACATTCCTTACTATTTGGTAAAGCAAGCTGGAGTTTTCTGAGGACACGTACTTTTATTAGAGCTAATTCAGCATTATTTTTCTCACCCGTTTCCTTTGTTGGAAGCAGAGAAATTAGCTAAGGAAAACTCGAAGGCAGCACACCATGCCTGTGAGGGGAACTGCCTTCCCTGCCTCGCCATAGCCGGGCTATTCCTCTAGATGGCTCTGCCCTTGCCCAAAAACATCAAGTCCCTGGAGCAAAAACCTCAATTTTGAGCGATACGGCGGTAACACTGACCGCTCCTCTTCTTCCTGCGACGATCGTGGGGGTTTTGACCAAACGGATAAACACAGATTTGTTGCAATTTTAGAGAATAATATTTTCGGCTTAGCTCTTCAAACACAGACGGAAGTTGCTTTTTAAAAATCTTTCTTGTCCTTTAAATGTCCTTTCTAGCCGTGATTTCCCAATAAACTGCTTGGTTTAGATGCCTGTTGTCCGGTCAGGTTTCAAACCAGCATTTTCCAATGCTACCCTGCTCTAAAGAGATGCGGAGCTGTTATAAATCGCAAAGGCAAGGAAGCTGGGAGGGGAAAAGGCACCTTACAAAACGTAATGTAAACTTTTCTTCTGCCGTTCCGGCTATCCAAATACAAGCGGGAAGCTCTTTCCCCAAAGGATGCAAAATAAAATCAGCAAACGCAACAGTGACAGAAAAAAATAACAGCAGAAAAAGAAGAAAGAAAAAAAAGAAAACACTAAACAAACAAACAAACAAACAAACATAAAAATTAATTTTAAAAAAAAACACGAAGAAAAAGACAGTAACAACAAAAAAAACCGAACTCCCTTATGATGAAGGGAGAAAACCCCAAATCGTAATTCTTTAACTCAGTCACTTTTAGGTGATTCTCTGTATCCAAAATGTTTGTTCACTTGTTTTAAAACGAAATACAGAGTTGAAAATCCTTCAGCTATTATATCGCTACTTAGATCACACAAGGGATGAAAATTTGGAATCGGAGGCAGCCTGGGAAAGCTTCCCCGATTCAGCTTCACTAATTTACAAGTGCGTTTCTAACTATTTTATCGAGGACATAAAACGCAAAAACGTTTCCCAAAAGCTCCTCTCCCCCTCAAATCCTGACGTCCGGTGCTTGCAGAGAACACTTCGCATATGTACCTGGAAAGGGCATTTTCAGTCATTTTTACCAGCAGAAAACTGAATAACAGCCCTATTTAAGAGGCGGGGATGAGATGTACATCTCATGTATCTGGTAAGCGACCGACAAAGACTCTCTAAATCCTCCCGCACCGCTGAGTATTTTTGTTGTTACACGTGTGCTTTGCTCCGGACCAGAGGATTTGCCAGAGCTGATCCCCGTGTATATCCCGGGTGTCGGGATTGTTGTGAACACCGAGAGCTTCTTCTCTGCAAAGGGATGCGCTTTAGCTCAGGCTGCCCCGGAACACTAAGGCGAAAATCAACTTTTATTCACTAAATCTCGCCCTGTGCCCGCCAGCCCGTCCCGCCCGCGGTGCGAGCGAACACGCCGGTGGTGTTTGTTTGTTTAATTTCGGGCAATTCCTTATCCAAAGCAATTCCTTATCCAAAGCTTATAAACTGAGATCTCAGTCCCAGCTTCTGTGAGACGGGCGGTAAAATTACAACTCAGGAACAGAACTTAAGAGAATTTCACCCTTCGCGCTCCCGTCGTGGGAACCGCAGCGATGCTCACTCCCCTCCGACCTCAACGTCGGGGCCGAAGGGATCGGGGACCATCGCATCCGTGGGAAAGGGGGATCGCATCCCTGAGCGCCGGGGCAACTCGTAGAGCCCCGGGAAGGGGCCGGAAGAGGCGGGGGTCGGCCGGGCAGAGCGGAG